>NW_021263136.1:0-3626 GCF_002162155.2 Triticum dicoccoides
GTGTATCAAGCTTGTTAAGTAGGGTAGTTGATGTTGCTGTTTTCCTGGCAGATTCTGTTATATTTTGTTGCTATGTTAACATGCTTCTACTAATCATTCTATGCATAATCTGGAGATGCTCTATAAACATGTTTTGATCTACATGTCATGCTCTATCCATCCATGCCCCTGGTAGCATTTATAGCTTGCTGTAGATTGTTCATATCTTGCTCCAAAGTTGCTTGATAATGTTGCTGTCAGCCTGTTTACATTAAGTTCAGTTGTTTCCATGTGTTCTCCTAGTGATCCATGTACCCTATGACCTTGCACTTGCCATGCTTAGCTTCATAAACATGTCTTCTTACTGTTGGTTGCCTTTCCATGCCATGTATTGCTCTGTAGTGAGTGGTTCAAGCTCACGAACATGCCTACTTATTGTTGTTCCTGCCATGTATGAATCTGTAATATAACTTGCCATGTTTACATGGGTGCCATCATATTTTCTGTGCCTTTTTGGCTCATGGTCAGTAAGGGACTTTTGATCTATGCAATTAGTAGATTCATGCCATGCCTTTGTTTGCCATGATAGCTTCCTGTAACATGTTGTTTGATAGCTCTAAACATTGCAACCTGATGTTATTTCGGCTAAGTCTGAAACTGTTATTATTTGCAATATCTCCATGTGTTTTTGAGCATGTTCTAGTGATTTCTGGAGATAGCTCAGTGTTCATGTTTTGTTATGCTTTACCTGTACTTCATGCCCATGCCTTTTGTTATTATGTTGGGGTGCTGTAGCTTATTGTTTTGATGCTTGTAAGATGCCTAGTTGCTGTTATGGACAGATTGTTGCTATGACTTGTATAGAGTGTATGTGTTGCACCATTGCTCCGTTTTGAGTGTGCTCTATATGAAACTTGCTTGATTTTGCATGTAGCTTTATTACCATGTTGCATCCTTGTTTTGGTGTGTTTGCTTGATGTTTGGGTGCATTTTGCATCAATGCCATGTTTAACTTGTTTTGCTCATATCTTCTAGGCCGTAGCTCCGAATCTAATGAACTTTATATGTAACTTGACTAGAATTTCGTGTAGATCATCTTGGTGCATCTTAACGTGCTGATTAACAACTTGAACATAATGTTTATTCAGTTCTGGACCAATTTCGAAATTTGCATATGAGGACTTACCGGAATTGTTATATGTTGTTCCCGGCCTCATTTAAACTTGCCTTGATGTGTTGTTCTTGTTTGCATCATCTCTTGCCACGAGTAGCTTCATGTAGCTTTGTCATGCATCATGCTTGTTGTGCATCATGTCTTGTTCATGTGTGGTGTGTTTACTATGTTGTGTGCTTCTTCTCGATAGTTCCTGTTTCATTGCGATCGTGAGGATTCGTTCGTCTACGCTTGGTTCATCTTCGTGGCTTCATCTTCTTCATGGACTCGTTCTTCTTCCTAGCGGGATTTCAGGCAAGATGACCGCTACCCTGGATCTCACTACTATCATTGCTATGCTAGTTGCTTCATTCTATCGCTATGCTGCGCTACCTATTACCTGTTTATCAAGCCATCCCATATTGCCATGCACCTCTAACCTTTGACACCTTTCCTATGCAAACCGTTGTTTGGCTATGTTACCGCTTTGCTCAACCCCTCTTATAGCGTTGCTAGTTGCAGGTGAAGTTGAAGATTGCTCCATGGTGGACAGGGTTTTGGTTGGGATACCACAATATCTCTTATATTATTAATGCATCTATATACTTGGTAAAGGGTGGAAGGCTCGGCCTTATGCCTGGTGTTTTGTTCCACTCTTGCCGCCCTAGTTTCCGTCATACCGGTGTTATGTTCCCGGATTTTACGTTCCTTACGCGGTCGGGTGATTTATGGGACCCCCCTGACAGTTCGCTTTGAATAAAACTTGTCCAGCAAGGCCCAACATTGGTTTTACCATTTGCCTCACCACCACCTACTTTTTCCCTTGGGAGTCGCTCTCTCGAGGGTCATCTTTATTCAGCCCCCCGGGCCAATGCTTGTCTAAGTGTTGGTCCAAACTAGAGCCACTTGCAGCGCCACCTCGGGGAAACTTGAGGGCTGGTTCTAGTTGTACGTACTGCTCATCCGGTCGTGGCCTGAGACGAGATACGCGCGGCTACTATCAGGATGTCGGCATGCCGGGAGGTTTTGCTGGTCTTGTTTTACCATTGTCGAAATGTCTTGTAAACCGGGATTCCGAGACTGATCGGGTCTTCCTGGGAGAAGGTCTATTCCTTCGTTGATCGCGAGATCTTGTCATGGGCTAAGTTGGGACACCCCTGCAAGGTATAAACTTTCGAGAGCCGTGCCCGCGGTTATGTGGCAGATGGGAATTTGTTAATGTCCGGTTGTAGATAACTTGACACCAGATCCGTAATAAAACGCATCAACTGCGTGTGTAGCCGTGATGGTCTCTTCTCGGCGGAGTCCGGGAAGTGAACACGGTTTCTGTGTTATGTTTGACGTAAGTAGGTGTTCAGGATCACCTCTTGATCATTGCTAGTTGACGACCGTTCCTTTGTTTCTCTTCTCGCTCTCATTTGCGTATGTTAGCCACCATATCATTGCTTAGTCGCTGCTGCAACCTCACCACTTTACCCCCCCTTCCTTTCCCATTAAGCTTTGCTAGTCTTGATACCCATGGTAATGGGATTGCTGAGTCCTCGTGGCTCACAAATTACTACAACAACAGTTGCAGGTACAGGTTATGCGATGATCATGACGCGAGAGCGATTCTTGCTTGCGTTGAGTTCTTCTTTTGCTTCTTCTTCGATCAGGGGATAGGTTCCAGGTCGGCAGCCTGGGCTAGCAGGGTGGATATTGTTTGAGTTTTTGTTTATGTATCATCCGTAGTTGGATGTTGATCTCTTGTATGGTGTATTGTTTTATTCGTGTGGCATTGTATGCCTTATGTATGTATCCCTATCTATTATGTAATGTTGATGTAATGATATCCACCTGGCAAAAGCGTTTCAATATGCGGGTCTATCCTTAGTGGGACCTTCGAGTTCCTTTTGGATAGGGTCGCATATTGGGCGTGACAAGTTGGTATCAGAGCCTCGACCGACCCTAGGAGCCCCCTTGATTGATCGAGTAGTTTGGCCGATGTTGAGTCTAGAAGAAACCTGATTTCGGAGTCTAGTTATATCGGAGAGTAGGACTTCTTTTTACTCCTCAGCCCCTTCGTCGCTCTGGTGAGAAATCTTGACGTAGGTGTTTTGAACTACTTCTCTTCCCATTCAAATTTTTCTTTAGGTTCACGCAGTGGGTTTTCCGGTAGTTGTTCCTCAGCTCTTTTATCCGGTGCATTTCTCATCAAGCTGATTCGAACCTCTTTGTCTTTGGGAGATCAATCCTCAGCTCTTTTCGATCGATGTTGTTTCCTTGTCCGAAGTTGTCCTTGTTTTTCCCACCCACCCTCCCTTCTTCTTCTCGAATCCAGAGTCCGTAATTGAGTATCCTTCCTACTCGCACGAAGTCTTTGCTTTATTTCCTCAATTATTTCAACCGGTGTTTTCTCTTCAAGATATTCGTCGGTCTCCCCGTCTAAGTTACCTTTGTTTTCCCGCCCTCCCACCCTCTTCTTCCCGGAGTTTGAGTCTCTTTCGACCATCAA
>NW_021263137.1:0-1191 GCF_002162155.2 Triticum dicoccoides
TTTAGCATCAAAATTAACCTTCTCCGAAGATGGAAGAGGCAACAAATCAATAGGTGCACGAGGTAGGAAACCATACACAACTTCAAAAGGGCACATCTTAGTAGTAGAATGCAATGAACGATTATAAGCAAATTCAATATGAGGCAAGCATTCCTCCCACATTTTCTTATTATTCTTCAAAACAGCCCTAAGCATAGTAGACAACGTTCTATTGACTACTTCAGTTTGTCCATCAGTTTGGGGGTGACAAGTAGTACTAAAAAGCAGTTTAGTCCCCAACTTAGCCCATAAACATCTGCAAAAGTGGCTAAGAAATTTAGTATCACGATCTGAAACAATAGTATTTGGCACACCATGCAAGCGAATAATTTCACGAAAGAACAAATCAGCAACATTAACAGCATCATCGCTTTTATGACATGGTATAAAGTGTGCCATTTTCGAGAATCTATCCACAACAACAAATATGCTATCCCTCCCCTTCTTTGTTCGAGGTAAACCTAAAACAAAGTCCATAGATATATCCTCCCAAGGAACACTAGGTACAGGCAAAGGCATATATAAACCATGAGGATTGAGGCGTGACTTAGCTTTTTGACATGTAGTGCAGCGAGCAATAAAACGCTCAACATCCCGTCTCATCTTTGGCCAAAAGAAATGTGTAGCAAGTACGTCATCCGTCTTCTTCACGCCAAAGTGTCCCATTAATCCTCCTCCATGCGCTTCCTGCAACAACAAAAGACGAACGGAGCTAGCTGGAATGCATAGCTTGTTAGCACGAAACACAAATCCATCGTTAACAACAAACTTGTTCCACATTCTTCCTTCTTTACAATTATGCATTACATCTTTAAAATCAGCATCATGCACATATTGATCTTTGATGGTCTCCAAACCAAATATTTTGAAGTCAAGTTGTGAAAGCATAGTATAGCGACGAGACAAAGCATCAGCAATAACATTTTCTTTTCCCTTCTTGTGTTTAATGACATAAGGGAAAGTCTCAATGAATTCAACCCATTTAGCATGTCTACGATTCAGTTTAGCTTGACTTTTAATATGTTTCAATGATTCATGATCAGAATGTATAACAAATTCTTTGGGCCATAAATAATGTTGCCATGTTTCTAAAGTCCGAACAAGAGCATATAATTCTTTATCATAAGTAGAATAATTCAGACTAGGCCCACT
>NW_021263138.1:0-1366 GCF_002162155.2 Triticum dicoccoides
TCGGGTCAAGGGTACTTTTCCCCCATATATATAGAGCACTCAATGCTACTGTACTCCATAGTTCTGGTGGATGAGGATCCACTGCTGTGGGCTAGCCTACCTTTGAGTCACTGACACATGGGTCCTATAGAGCATGGGGCCAACCTGTCAGTGACTCAAAGCAGGGTATGGCAGGGATTGCTAAGTCAGAGGATCCACGTCCAGTTCTGGTCACCATTTCACCGACAGAGAGAAAGAAAGTTACTCCCTTCGTCCCAAAATTCTTCTCTTTAATTTGTCTAAATAAGGATGTATCAAGTCATATTTTAATATTAGATACATCCGTATCTAGAAAAATATAAGACAAGAATTTTGGGACGGAGGGAGTACATGAGAAAAGCGGGGTGAAAGCCTTTTCAGTTAAGTTTACCCGAGAGAGATGTGCCACGTTGAACTGCAACATGTGCAAAATTATCATCACCATGCAAATTTATTTTTAAAAGATGGAGTTATGAAAATTATTTTTTTTTTGTTTTGCCAAAAACAATTGTTTCTCTATTACACTATTTATCTCTTTGAAAGTCAATTTATTAGGAAAAGCATACATTCCAAACAATTCAAGGTGTACATGTCGTTTTTCTTTCAATTACCTCGTGACAGCGGCAATGCACGTTTAAAGTCAATAGCCAAGAGATACCACGTTGCTAGAAAACAAAAAAACAAGTACTCCCACTACTGCAAATCAAGCGGCGCTTGTGATGTGTTGTTATCTAGCGAGGTATACAAGATCACAACACAACTGCACCTGAAACTGCAACCTTGTTAAATACATATGGCGGAGAGCAGCAGGGGGCTTATCAACATTTCTGGACTGCATAGTGCTCAATAGAGGGTAACCAGGACTGGGTGTTTAAGTCCATACAAGTTTTTGAATTAATCTTGCTTTTATTCCAGGAGCCATAAGATAAAAGCAAACTGAAGCATGAGTCTGGATTTGGTCTCCTCCAAAATCTCACAGTAGCTAAATTTAGAGAAGATGGACAATATGATGCAGAAATTTCGATGCGGTGATGAAATGATATCTCCGAGGAAAGATATATAGATGGGGAGCTGTACATATCACATCAGTGGCACAGAGCTCCCTCATTTGTCATGCATATATCTCCTTGTCATGCATATATCTGATCTGTGTGAGTCTTGATCTCGTCCCATATGGCCGGTGTGGACTCTGTGCCCTATTGCTAGATCGTTTCCATGTGACGAGTTCTGGTGCTCACACTGTGTTGTCTTGCGCTACGCATAAAGTTTGTCAACCACAAACGGTTAGCAACATCTTTGTTGTGCACTTCCATGGAAACGGTTAGAGTTAGTCATCAATGTAGAAAAG
>NW_021263139.1:0-1189 GCF_002162155.2 Triticum dicoccoides
GGTGCCACTTGGTAGACTACTAACACTACCTACAAACACCAGAAACTAGTTGCAACTCCTGGACAGAGATCAAGTTGATTAATAAGTCGAGAGGGCTTGGAGCGCCCGGAGCCCAATGTGTGGTAGTAACTGATCATGGATCACAAACACAGAACTCAGTTCCTGAGGACGGCTGCAATGAGACAACCCACCATGTACTCCTACATGGCCTCTCACCGCTACCTTTACCAAATCGTGTTCACACACTTAGTTCACCCATAGTAGGACATGTTCACACGCCTCTGATTCATCCCCGATGAATCAGACCTGACTCAACTCTAAGCAGTAGCAGGCATGACAAACAAGCATGAATGAGTAGGCACATCAGGGCTCAAACAACTCCTACTCATGCTAGTGGGTTTCATCTATTTACTGTGGCAATGACAGGTCATGCAAAGGATAAAGGGTTTAGCTACCGTAGCAAGTATCAAATATGTCGTTGTTGTCCTAATGCAGTAAAAGAGAGCAGGAGCGAGAGAGTGGGATTTTATCGGAATGAACAAGGGGGTTTTGCTTGCCTGGCACTTCTGAAGATAACATTGAGTCTTCATCAGTGTCAACGATCACATCATCGGTATCACGTCTATCGAGAGGGGACAAATACCGGCAACACAGAAGGGAACACAATCAATGCAATGCACAATATGATGCATGATCATGACATGGCAAAATGGATGTGTTTTGGGCTAATGCATCTAAAACCAGATTAAATGAAGTTGGTTTGAATGCAAGATTCAAATTCAAACTCCATATGTGGTTATTTAAATGTCATTCACTTCATTTGCCCTAAACAGTAGTGATAAGTTGTTCTAACATGCATGTAAATGGTACAGATGGATTCCTTGAATTTTTCTGATAATTTTTCATATATAAATTATTTAATTTGGAGTTACGGTTGAATTTCTATGATTTATTGAAGTTTTAGCTATTTTCTGGAATTTCCTGATTATTTTTAAATCCAGAAAATACTTATTGCGTCAGCCCCACGTCACAGTGACGTCAGCAGGGTCAACTGGGCGCCCCAGGTCAAACCTGACGTGTGGGGGCCACACGTCAGTGACACAGGAGCTAATCCCGGTCAAACCCAGCGCTAACTGAGGTTTGACCAGGGGTGGGGCCCACAGTCAGTGGCCTAGGGGGTTGGTTAGGG
>NW_021263140.1:0-1628 GCF_002162155.2 Triticum dicoccoides
AATTATTTGTACTAGGTTATAGAGCTAGTTCTACTCTAGTGCAAAATTATTTGAACTAGCTTGTAGAGGTAGTTCAACTCTAGTGTAAAATTATCTGAACTAGCTTGTATAGCTAGTTCAACTCTAGTGTAAAATTATTTGAACTAGCTTGTAGAGCTAGTTCAACTCTAGTGTAAAATTATTTGTACTAGGTTATAGAGCTAGTTCTACTCTAGTGCACCATTATTTGAACTAGCTTGTAGAGCTAGTTCAACTCTAGTGTAAAATTATCTGAACTAGGTTGTAGAGCTTGTTCAACTCTAGTGTTATAATATTTGTACTAGGTTATAGAGCTAGTTCTACTCTAGTGCAAAATTATTTGAACGAGCTTCTATAGCTAGTTCAATTCTAGTGTAAAATTATTTGAACTACCTTGTAGAGCTAGTTCAACTCTAGTGTGAAATTATTTGTACTAGGTTATGGAGCTAGTTCTACTCTAGTGTAAAATTATTTGAACGACCTTGTATAGCTAGTTCAAATCTAGTGTGAATTAATTGAACTAGCTTGTAGAGCTGGTTCAACTCTAGTGTAAAATTATTTGTACTAGGTTATAGAGCTAGTTCTACTCTTTTGTAAAATTATTCGAACTAGCTTGTAGAGGTAGTTCAACTCTAGTGTAGAATTATTTGTACTAGGTTATAGAGCTAGTTCTACTCTAGTGCAAACTTATTTGAACTAGCTTGTAGAGGTAGTTCAACTCTAGTGTAAAATTATCTGAACTAGCTTGTATAGCTAGTTCAACTCTAGTGTAAAATTATTTGAACTAGCTTGTATAGCTAGTTCAACTCTAGTGTAAAATTATTTGTACTAGGTTATACAGCTAGTTCAACTCTAGTGTATAATTATTTGAACTAGCTTGTAGAGCTATGTCAAATCTAGTGTAAAATTATTTGAACTAGGTTATAGATATAGTTCAACTCTATAGTGTAAAATTATTTGAACTAGCTTGTATAGCTAGTTCAACTCTGGTGTAAAATTATTTTAACTAGCTTGTAGAGCTATGTCAAATCTAGTGTAAACTTATTTGAACTAGGTTATAGATCTAGTTCAACCCTATAGTGTAAAATTATTTTTACTAGGTTATAGAGCTAGTTCTACTCTAGTGTAGAATTATTTGAACTAGCTTGTATAGCTAGTTCAACTCTAGTGTAAAATTATTTGAACTATCTTGTAGAGATATGTCCAATCTAGTGTAAACTTATTTGAACTAGGTTATAGATCTAGTTCAACTCTATAGTGTAAAATTATTTTTACTAGGTTATAGAGCTAGTTCTACTCTAGTGTAGAATTATTTGAACTAGCTTGTATAGCTAGTTCAACTCTAATGTAAAATTATATGTACTAGGTTATAGAGCTAGTTCTACTCTAGTGCAAAATTATTTGAACTATCTTGTAGAGGTAGTTCAACTCTAGTGTAAAATTATCTGAACTAGCTTGTATAGCTAGTTCAACTCTAGTGTAAAATTATTTGAACTAGGTTATAGATCTAGTTCAACTCTATAGTGTAAAATTATTTGAACTAGCTTCTAGAGCTAGTTCAACTCTAGTGTAAAATTATTTGTACTAGGTTATAGAGGTAGTTCTACTCT
>NW_021263141.1:0-1089 GCF_002162155.2 Triticum dicoccoides
CAACACTAGCCTTAAATGTTCGGCATGTTCTTCCTCGTTCTTGGAGTAGATGAGTATATCATCGAGGTAAACCACGACGAATTTATCCAAATACTCCATGAAGATTGAGTTCATTAACCGAGAAAAGGTGGCTGGAGCGTTGGTTAAACCGAAGGACATGACGGTGTACTCGTATTGGCCATAACGAGTAACAAAGGCCGTTTTAGGAATGTCCCCGTTTCTGATTTTGATTTGATGGTAGCCCAACCTCAAATCCATCTTGGAGAAGACTGAGGATCCAGCGAGCTGATCATACAGGTCGTTGATCCTGGGAAGCGGATATTTGTTCTTGATTGTGACCAAATTGACAGGTCGGTAATCTACAACCATCCGGTCCGTACCATCCTTCTTCTTGACGAATAGGACGGGGCAAGCCCACGGAGATGAACCAGGGCGGATGAAACCCTTTTTCAAGGACTCATCGAGTTGTTTCTTAAGCTCGGCTAGTTCTAGGGGTGCCATCTTATAAGGTCTTCTAGCAATCGGAACGGTTCCGGGGATGAGGTCTATTACGAACTCAACATCCCTGTCAGGTGGAACACCTGGCAATTCCTCTGGGAAGACATCCGGGAAGTCACGGACTACCGGAATGTCCTCAAGGTCTGGCAAAGGGCTGGCGTTAAGAGAATATAACTGTCGCTTGGCTATTCGGGTCAAGACATTGACTATCTTCCCCGAAGGGTGAGTGAGTTGAACAGTCCTAGAGAAGCAATCAATTTGGGCATGATGAGCTGACATCCAGTCCATACCCAGAATGATATTAATATCTGAAGATTTAAGGGCTATCAGAGACGCGAGGAAAACAAGTCTGTCGACTTGGATTTCATTTCCATGGCTTACTCTAGAAGTTTGCCATTTGGATCCCGGAGTTTGAATTACCATAGAGGTTGGCATATCACCGAATGCGACGTTATGCAAACGAGCATAATTTTCAGATATAAAAGAATGAGAGGCTCCTGTATCGAAAAGAACAGATGCCGGGTGGCAATTAACAAGAAGCGTACCGAGAACGACGTTGGGATCCTCTTGAGCTTCTTCGGCAGAGATACA
>NW_021263142.1:0-1320 GCF_002162155.2 Triticum dicoccoides
CTTTATTAGCTCTATTAATATCATCTTTCAAAATGGAATCAGGAGTCATAGGAAGCAAAGTAATATTTTTATCCTTATGAACAAGAGTATAGTGATTGTTTCTACCATGGTGTACAGAATTTTTATCAAATTGCCATGGTCTACCAAGTAATAAGGAACATGCTTGCATAGGTACCACATCACAATCAACATAATCAGCATATGTAGAGATACTAAAATGCACACGAACAGTACGTGTTACCTTAACCTTGCCGCTGTTGTTGAACCATTGGATGTAGTAAGGATGTGGATGTGGTCTTGTGGTGAGAGAAAGCTTCTCCACCATCTCCATGCTAGCCAAGTTGTTGCAGCTCCCTCCGTTTATTATGACGCGCACAGAACGTTCCTTCACAACTCCCTTGGTATGGAACAAATTGTGCCTCTGATTTTTCTCAGCTTGTGTGACCTGCACACTCAAAACACGTTGAGAAACTAAACATTCATACCTGTCAGCGTCTTCAGGAGCCATGTATTGCGTCTCATGATCAGAATCATCTCCACCATGTTCTTCACGTGTAATAAGAGCCAATGTCTCCTCATCATAGTCACTAGCGGACTCATATCCACCACCCTCGGTAGCAATCATCACACGCGGAGATTTGCATTCTCTCGCATAATGACCTCCTCCCTTACAACGACGACAAATAATATCACTTGTGTGCCCTGTTGATGCCCTGGAAGAAGAAGAACTCTGTGCAGGCCCGGCAGGTGCGCTCTTGGCAGATAATGGTGGTTGTTCCTGTTTTCTTGTATCACGGCTGTAGGAGGCACCTGATTGAGGTGCTGGTGCAGTTGAAGTAGAAGATGCACTCGGTGTCCATGATGAAGGTCGGTCTGCAGAAAAGTTAGTTCGCGCCAATGCTTGTCGATCCTACACTTCACGTTCAGCTTTACAAGCAAGATGGAATAAACGAGTGATATTAGTATACTCCTTATAGTCTAGAATGGTCTGAATCTCTCTATTTAATCCACCCAGAAAACGTGCAAGCATAGCTTCATTCTCCTCAACAATACCACATCGAATCATGCCAGTTTGTAATTCCTGATAATATTCTTCTACAGAATTTTTTCCTTGTCTTAAACGCTGCAATTTTTGAAGCAATTCACGTTGATAATATGGTGGAACCCAACGCGTACGCATACCAGTTTTCAAAGCAGCCCAAGTAGTTGGAATAGGATATAATCTACAATGTTCAGACCACCAGACACATGCAAAACTAGTGAAAGCACAAACAGCAGCAGCAACCCGTCTCTCCTCGGGATATTGTAAACATGTAAAAC
>NW_021263143.1:0-2683 GCF_002162155.2 Triticum dicoccoides
TTTCTTCCTCGGAAGACGATTCGGACAACGAGTGCGAGGAGGCACAGCTGGCAGCGCCATAGCAGAGGAATCCTAGGAGGAGGACGCGCTGGCGGCCATATTGCGATGGAGGAGAAACAAGAGTATGAGCGAGCGTTGCTCGAGGAGGAGGAGCACCGAAATATGGACGCCCAAATCACGCAGGATGTTGCCCGGCCGGCTTGCCACTGACCCGGAGGTGGTTCCAGCTTGCAGGGTCCATCACCGAGAACACGAGGCGGAGGCGGACCGATGGTTCTTAATCGAGGCGGCGCGACTGTGTGACACACTCTTCGACTAGCTCGATGTCAACGACTCGGGCGATGCCTTGGTGCCATGGCAAGGCATCCACGAAGCAGGGGCGTCAGGCTCTGACAAGCTGTCGGTGATCAACCTTGACTTCGTCTGGGATTGGTGTATTGTTAACTTTAGTATAGCTCATTTTAGCTCCAAGTAAGTGGAATCTAGTTTAATATGGACTATGATGCTTAGTTATGGAGCGTCTACCTGTCTGTTATCTATACTTGTGGTTGAGGCGCCACCCTGTAGCATCTCTTGAGAGAAAGTTGTGCATACGCTTTCATTTAAAAAATACATGGGATCCTCGCCTACATATTAAAAAACATCTCAGAAAAAAATCCTCACCTTCATCTATTTTTTCTAAAAGCTTTCTCACCGTTGGCAAACAGCTTGCGTCACGTGGCATAGCTAGATGGTCACCCTTCTCCTGATGCTTAATGGGTTTAATTAATTCTACACTCTTTTTTTTTGCGAGAGTAATTAATTCTACACTCGTTATAAGAAATCACGTTAATCAGAAAATGTGCGATATGTGTGTATATATATACCTTGGCGCGGTCGCTCTAGATATGTGTGAAAAATATGCATGGCTTAGCTAGAGCACGTACGTTGTTGATACCGACATATTTGGCGCCTAGTCTGTGTGGCGAGCCCTGCTGCGGCTGATATTGCCCTTCGTTCTTGGCCAACCATCCATCCATCCATGCAGTGGAGCTAGACTGGGACACGCTGGGACACGGACCATCGTCCAAATATTTTAGTCGTATCGCGAGTGGCCGGTGGTCTCATTTTGCGGCCTAGCTAACTACTTAGTCCGGAGTCACAACCGGAGTCGCCATCAGATGGCACATTTGTAACGCCCGTACGTGTTCCTCTTCTGATATGTCGGAACAGAATTGGGGGAGGTATATCAATCCGTCCAAGTGGTAAGTGCATCGTTTTGTTTGGCAAATCTTGTACCATGGACGTACAGGTGAGAGTCCGTATAATTCTAAAAGTTAACTTGACAACTTTTGAAGAGAAATTGCAGAGACCGGGGGTACGCCACCTTTTCGAAAAAAAATAAAAAAAAATTTTGAAGAGAAATATTTGGGGCTGCCTACGCCTGATGGCCGTATGTCATGAGGTAAATTTTAGAATTTGCAGTCGAGACTCCTGAAAAGAATCATTGCTTGGGGTGACACCCTTTCTCTTGCTGGCAAGGAAACTGTGATAAAAGTTGTTGCACAGGCCATCCCGACCTATATCATGGGTGTATTTAAACTACCAACGTCAGCGCGTGGTGATCTGAACAGGATGGTTCGGAATTTCTGATGGGGTTCCTCTGAAGGCAAGTGGAAAACTCATTGGATGGCTTGTCCGAAAATCTTGGCACATAAAACGAAGGGTGGTCTGGGTTTTAGGGACTTCCGTCTCTTCAACCAAGCCCTTCTTGCACGATAGGCGTGGCGTTTGCTCACTAATTCTAATAGCTTGTGTGCAAAGGTACTAAAGGCTTGTTATTATCAGGATGGCCGCCTCCAAGACGCGGTGTTCTCGGGGAACGCTTCCCCCACTTGGCAGGCCATTCAGTATGGCCTCGAGTTGCTGAAGAAAGGCATCATGTGGCGTCTCGGGGATGGGCAAAAAATCAGAATTTGGCTAGACCCCTGGCTGCCTAGGGAGCCGATGCACCAGCCCATCTCACAGCAAGGTACTTGCCGCCTCAGGAGAGTGGCGGAGCTCTTGGACGAGTCTAGCCACTGGTGGAAAAAAGGCCTTTGGTCGCGGTTCGCAACTGCCATTAGTCGCGGTTGCGCAACCGCGACCAAATAAGCGCGACTAAAGGCCCCCCCCTTTAGTCGCGGTTGCTTAAGAACCGCGACTAAAGGCCCGTCCACGTGGGCGCCAGGTGGCCGTCGGGGCGGAGGACCTTTAGTCGCGGTTCTTCTGGCCAACCGCGACTAAAGGCCGCCGCAGGTTTAGGGTTTTAGCCCCCCCCCCTAAACCTGTTTTCTGTTTAATTTGTATTGTTTTATTTCTTTTGTGCTTTATTTTAATTTTGAAGGAGTTTCATATATTCTACGGTACTACATACATGCATATGAATGTACAATTTCAAATAAATTTGAAATTAGAACCAAAAAGAATTCAAGAGGAATATACAATATATATTCAATATCATCGGATGACCATATACAATTTTGAACAAGTTTCCATACATGATTTAATGCATATAAAGTTCTACGTCCTCGTAATAGTGTTCTCCTTTAGGATGGAGGACTTCCCTGCTGAACCATCCAGCTAGTTCCTCTTGAAGTGGTCGGAAGCGAGCTTCTGGACTAAGCATCCACCGGAGGTTATTCCTCTGAGCATTGGTATCACT
>NW_021263144.1:0-1007 GCF_002162155.2 Triticum dicoccoides
AACGCCGAGGACGGCTTTATTTTCAAGAAGGGGAGGATGATGAGGACATGACTACCTTGGATATGACCAAAAATATTGCATATATGCATATTTGTCAGGTGATTTCTAGTGCAAACTATTCAATAATCTATTTATGTTATCCAGAACAAAAATACTTCACACACTTTTGTGTTTTGTCTAATTGCAGGTGTATGGGACATTTGTACAATCCACATATGAAGATAAGGAAGAAAGAGATGTTTATTTGCTGTCCAAAAAGTTCTCTCACGTCACTTTTGGCCCAAGAGAAGATAGAGTCCAAGTCTCTCACGTTCTGGATTCAGATTCGGACTGCACAGACATACCTGACTCAAATCGCACACAAGTTTTTCATACGGACTCCGAATTGGGTGATTCTTTTTTTGTTGGAAACTAGATTTCGTGCACTTTCCAACCCAATTGGAATCACCTTCAAATTCGTTCGGAGCGTTGAGTTGTGGACGAAACAATCTGATGCTGCAGCAGAATCCGAGTCAAACTACAAGTCCAAAGGTGTTACATCACCTCCACTTGGGCCCATTGGCCTTGTACGACCTAGATTTAGTTTTAGGCTGCCTTGGGACGTCCTCCCACCTCCTTGGCTGCCACCCCTTGCTCCTATATAAGTAGATCCATCTAGTAGCTTTTCCTTGGGATTTGTTTAGTTAAAAGTTAGCCAACGCAACTTCGTGTACTTTGTTTGTGTCCAACGACCAGACCAAGACCGCTTTCGGATCCCCACCTTTATCAATACTTCATACATATTTGCAATATTCAGATTGCTTTTATCATATTCTTGCTCGTTCTTCGATTGCTTGCAGGAATAGACCTTCGTGGTCAGGTTGATCGTGCACCGGCGTGGTCAATAACCTCTGGAGATTGGTTTAGCGATTGCTAAGGCGCAACGTCGTGCACGTTTGTAGTCGGATCGTCAAAGTCGTCTCCACCAAATCGATAGTTACCATCTCATCGAAAGATCGGGACACCCC
>NW_021263145.1:0-1473 GCF_002162155.2 Triticum dicoccoides
AAACTTACCTGGCGCCACCGCAGGCCCACCAGCCAGCCCACCTGGCCGGCCCAGCCCGGCCACCGCTCCAGCGAGCTGCTTGGCTCGCCAGGCAGGCAGCCAAGGTGCTCGGCGGCGGCACCGCAGCTCGCCACGCAGCTGCACGCCGCCCTGCCTCCCCCTCTCGCCGCCCTGATGGCCTGGACGAGCTCCACGTCGCGCCCCGACCCTCCTGGACACCTCCATTCGCCCCCAGTTCCTCTCCCTCGCGCTCCCACGCCATGGCCGACGCCACCGTCGCCGCACCTCCGCCGTAGCCGTGCTCCCCTTCGTCTCCACGCCGCGCCACCGTGTCCAGAAGCTCCGCCGTCCTCCACTTCTTCGAGCTAGTCGAGCCCCGAGTGCTCGCGTGCCCCGAAGCTGCCGCACCAACCTCGCCCGAACCGCCATCGCCGAAGATCCCCTTCGCCGTCGCCGCCGCAGCAGCTCGTCCCCGACCACGCCGTCCTCTCCATCAAGACCGCAGTGAGCTGGGCTAACTTCCCCTTCCTCTCTTTCTCTCTCTCGTGCACCACAGCGAGCACACCAAGCTCACCCGCACGCGCCGTCGCGGACCTCGTCGCCGACGTGCTTCCGGCCACACTCCGGCCACAAGATGGTGTCCATCTTACTCACCGAGTCCCACAACACCTAGCTAGCCACTCCATGAGCCTCACCGACCCCTCTAGCGCCTAGTTCATCTTCGACCGAGCCCCGGTGGCCGCCAAAGTCGTCGCCGGCGCCAACTCCGGCCACCCCGACCCCAACGGACTCCGCCAAGAGCTGCGGTTTGTCCTCAGCTCCACTCCGGTGGTCTCCGCGGCCCATTTGGTGGCCGAAATGGCCAAAAGCACTCCCGCCGCCGCGTCGGGCTCGCCGGCGGCTAGACGCCGGCGTGTTTGACTCTGACTTTGACCACGGGTGGGCCCTGGTTGACTCCCTTGAGTCAATGACAGGTGGGGCCCAGCCCTGTTAATTATACATGATTAGTTTTAATTAAATCTTAATTAAAATAACCACCCTGACATGCGGGACCCACTGTCAGGTTTGACCCAGACCTGTTCCGTTGACCTGCTGACGTCACACTGACGTCAGGCTGACGCAGTAATTGATTTTCTGGATTTAATTTAAATCAGGAAATTCTAGAATATTATTTAAACTTCAAAAATTCATAACTTTTATTCTGTAACTCCAAATTGGACAAATTATATATGAAAAATGATCAGAAAAATCCAATCTATCCATCTGTACTATTTTCATGCATGATCAAACAAGTTAAATTGATGTTTTAAGCAGAACAAGGAAAAGCACTTTAAAAGGCCATATTTGAATTTGAAATTTGAATCCTTGATTCAAATTTGTTCAAACCCTTCTGGTTTTAGTTGCATTAGCCCAACACACTCATATTGCCATGTTTCATGCATGCATCATATTGTTGCACATTGTTTGGTGATG
>NW_021263146.1:0-1302 GCF_002162155.2 Triticum dicoccoides
AGAGGGGAACGGCGACGTGGCGGCGATGCAGGGCTTCCGGGGAGCTGTGGAGCGGTGGGGAGGAAGAGGGGGTCGTGGCGGAGCTTCTGAGCTAGTCGGGGGAGCGAGGGGTGGCCGGAGACGTCGGCTATGGCGAACGGCGGCGGCGGTGGTGTTCGGCCGTGAGAGAGAGAGAGAGAGAGCAGCACGGGAGAGAGAGGGGGGATAAGGCCAGGGGATCGGGGCGGCACCGAGAAGAAGCGCCGCGGCGTCGCGCTGGCGGGGGAGGCAGGCAGACGAGCTGGTGGCGTGGCGCTCCGGCCGTGCGCGCGCGCCGGCCACACGCCTGGCCGACTGGCGCCAGGAGGACGACGACGGTGGTGGGCTGGGCTGGCTTGCTGGGCCGGCCAGCTGGCTGGGCCGCACAGGTAAGTTTTCCCCTTTTTTTCTGTTCCTGTTTTTTTTTATTTAATATATCTGCAACTTTGTTGAATTTAATAAAATACCTAGGCAACTTCAAAAATCACCAAACTATTCCTGACCATAGTTGGATTATTTCCAACATGAAACATTTTAGTTTGGAGATATTTGAGCATTTAAATATTTTATATTATTTTAAATGCCCACATTCAAATATCTATGATTTAATTCAAAAACCCTAGGATGGCCTAGAAAAATGTGCACCACTTTTGGCAGAGGTTCTGAACCAAGGCAAAAATGATGGGCATTTTTAGAAGGGCATTTCAGGTTCATTGAAAAATTATTTTAGTAACCCTAGTTGGTTTCAGAGGGGACTGGGGGTTCTGTCATCCCCATTTCAAATTTCTGATGAAAGGGTAAACATGATGCAACACTCTAATGCATGACTAGCTAGGGTGTGACAACTCACCCCCACTCAAAAGAATCTCGTCCCGAGATTTGGGTTCCTCCAGGAAGAAGGCGGGATATTCAAGTCGAAGACGATCCTCCCTTTCCCAAGTTGCTTCATCCTCAGAATGGTGCGACCATTGTACCTTGAGAAACTTGATATTATGACGTCGCGTGGTACGTTCGGCTTGATCGAGGATACGAATGGGGTACTCTCGATATGTAAGATCATCTTGGAGATCAAGCGTTTCGTGGTCCACTCCACGGATAGGATCCGAGAAGCAACGCCTGAGTTGAGAAACGTGGAAGACATCGTGAACTCTGGAGAGGTGCGGAGGTAGTTCCAACTGGTAGGCAACTTCTCCTCGTTTGGCAAGAATGCGAAAAGGTCCAATGTAACGAGGAGCCAATTTGCCTTTGATACCGAAACGATGGGTTCCCTTCAGAGGGGTGACC
>NW_021263147.1:0-2335 GCF_002162155.2 Triticum dicoccoides
TTCCTGAGCGCGCTCGTTGAGAGCCCGCTGGAGATTATCCAGTCGAGTGCGCTCAGCCAGATTAGCTAAGCGCACCTCCTCCAAGGCCCGAGCCTCGGGGGTTTCTCCAACGATGAGCGTGTGGAGTGCATCCATGTTGCACCGACAAAGTTCTTCCCTCTGTTGAGAAGAGAGGGCCTCGGGTCGGTATTCCTCATGGACGTGCGATGGATCGCCGCCCCCGTCTCCGCTGCCCTCGCGGCGGAAACCAGGTGGGCTGTGAGGCCCATCGTCCATCAAGACTTCGACCGTAGGATCGCTGCTATCGCACTCGGATGCGGTCTCTGCGGAGCCAGTCGACAGATCGAACAGGCCGTGGAGAGTTTCGTCGGGCTCGATTGCCGCAACTTGGCGGGTGGTCGACTGCCGAGCCACCACGTGTTTCACCCATCGCTGAAACCGCGATAGACCGGACCGCTTGCGGCGGCGTACTGCAGGGAGGGAAACGCCATTGGAGCCGACTGGTATTGAGTCGACGGCTGCCGAAGAAGAACGCCACGAACGCATGCGCGGAAGTGCCAGGGGAGCTTCTTGGAGCCACGCGGAGTCGTCGGCAAAGAAAACAAGTGCGCCGAGACAGATCTCGCGGCCCTCAGCCAATCTGCCGCCGGAAACCATGATGATGGTGATCGAAAAAACTTGCAACTTCACCAACAAGTCGCTAAGACACCTGCCCCATGGTGGGCGCCAACTGTCGTGGTTCTAAGGCTGACAGTAGAAAGGGGGTAGGTATGGAGAGACGAGATCTTAGCTATGGCGAAGATGTACATGCGAGATTTACGAGTTCAGGCCCTTCTTGGAGGAAGTAATAGCCCTATGTCTCGGTGCCCGGAGGAGGTCGATTAGATTATGTGTGTTGAATTACAGGGGGTGCAAACCATTGTGCCAGAGGAGGGGGGTGGCTTATATAGAGTGCACCACGACCCCAACCCGCCTCCATTACAAGGGAAATAAAGTACATAAAGTAAGGGGAGTTACTGGTAATGCTACCATTAAGTACTCTTAATGCTCATAAAACTAAGGAGTGAATACCCGGCCATTGTACGCCCTACCGACTTCTGGTCTTTGACATAATCGAGTGGTTCCCATATAGTCGAGTCAAGGTAAGGGATTCTGGTCGAGTGATTGCATCATCGAGTGGAATCTTGGTCTTCTCATCTTCTGGGGTACGGACCTTGGGTAGGGCGTGTAGGTCAGGCCTATGACCCTACCCCAGGTCTGTATCCTCATCAACTCCCACTCACCACTCTCCTTGGCACTGGCCTCTCCCTCCTGGTCCTACGCCAAAGCCTGTTCGTCATTGGGCATCAAATGCATCTTAGTGAATACCTGCAGAATAAATCGGTCGAGTCAGAGTCAGTCGACATCAAGTACAGTCAGAGCGTGATCAGGAAACAGTCGGAACAAAAATATACCTTGTCAGGCGGGTTCCCGTCACGGAAAGGGACGACTCGCCTGGATCCTCTGGGGTTGTACTGGTTGCCTGTGATACTCCTCAGCCACAAGGCTACAGTTTCAGACGACACTTCTTCTGGATGGACCCGAGCGGTGTCGTCCGGTCCGGAATACAGCCACATCGGGTGATCGCGAGCCTGGAGAGGCTGAATGCGTCAACTGAGGAACACTTCCAGCAGATCCAGACCCGTAACGCTCTCATTGATGAGCTGGACCACCCTATCCACCAACATCCTTGTCTCCATGGTCTCATCAGCGGTCACTTTCAGCGGAGCAGGGGTCTGAACACGGTCAAACGAGAAGTGGGGAAGACCGGTCGACTGACCTGGGGCTGCGACGTCCTGGCAATAGAACCAGGTCGACTGCCAGCCTCTAACGGAGTCAGGGAGAGTCATGGAGGGAAAGGCACTCCTATTCCTCTTTTGGATACCTAAACCCCCACACATCTGAATGACATGGGTTTTCGAGTCACTCGACTTCGCCTTTTTTACCGACTGCGAACGGTGAAGATGTGTTTGAAGAGACCCCAGTGCGGTCGACATCCTAAGAAGTTCTCGCACATTGATACAAACGCAGCTAAATACGTGATGGTGTTGGGAGAGAAATGGTGGAGTTGAGCACCGAAAAAGTTCAGGAACCCCCGGAAGAAAGGATGCGAAGGAAGCGAAAAACCGCGGTCGACGTGGGTGGCAAGCAGGACGCACTCACCCGGTCGAGGCTGGGGACTCATCTCCCCCTCCGGCAGCCTTGCTCCTCCCTTGGCGATTAACCCGGACTCCGCCAGCTCATCCAGATCCGCCTGCCGAATCGAAGACCGGATCCAATCGCCCTGGATCCAGCC
>NW_021263148.1:0-1190 GCF_002162155.2 Triticum dicoccoides
GAAGAAGGACACATGCCGGCCAGCCTAAGTGTTCCGGAGCAGTAGCAAGCTACCATGGCTCAGTGGAAACACTAGGAGACATTTCCCGGTAAGAGAGGCTACTAAGGATAAACAACTAGATAGTCAGATCCCACACATACCAAGCATTTCAATAGCATACACACAATATGCTCGGTATGTGCAATACAACATGGCATCACAAAATGACTCTACGACTCAAGTATTTATTCAATAGGCTCCGAGGAGCGAGATATTACAAACAGGGGTCTCACGACCCAACATTCAGAGCATACAAGTCAAAGCACAAGCGGAAGCTATCATGTCTGAGTACAGACATCTAGAAATGAAAAAGGCTGAGAAGCCTGACTATCTACCAGATCCTGCCGAGGGCTCAAGATCGTAGCTGAGGTAACAAGCTAAACATCGAAGTCCACGTGGAACTACTAGTGAGACTGAAGTCTCTCTGCAAAAACATAAAAAAAGCAAACGTGAGTACAAATGTACCCAGCAAGACTTACATCAGATCTATCTACATATGCATCATTATCAACAAGGGGGTGGTGGAGTTTAACTGCAGCAAGCCAGCTTTGACTCGGTGGCTATCCTGAACTACGACTGCAAGTAACTCTTTTGAGGTGGCGCACACGAGTCCACATATTCACCATATCAATACACCACTATGGATCCGCTCTCGTTCCCCTACGAGAACGCCATCCATAGCACTCACGCTTATCTTGCGTATTTTAGAGTATCCACTTTCACTTGTCTATGAACTGGTATAAGCAACCCAGAAGTCCTTTTCCGCGGACACGGCTATTCGAATAGATGATGTTAACCCTGCAGGGGTGTACTTCTTCATACATGTTTCCACCACTTAGCGTCTGCACACGACATGTGCTCGGCAGACTTCAAGCGAAAGCCGACGTGGGTGTAGACCACGACCTACCTAAACACTCAAGTCTCTAGTCCAGGTTTATCGCCTATTCGGGTTCCATCCATGAGGAGATCCGGCCGGAGTTTCGCTCACAGCCCCAAACGATGTGAACAGGGTTCCCGAGATACCAAACGGGCACCCGGTACACCGTGCCACGTACCTACCGCATCACAGCCCACCCCTACGGTCAGCGCTGTCCACGGCCTCCAGTAAGCTACAAACACCAGAAACTACTTGCAACTCCTGGACAGAGGAC
>NW_021263149.1:0-953 GCF_002162155.2 Triticum dicoccoides
TCATCACCGGCAAGTATCCCGATTATTGTCACTTCGGGGTTAACGGATCATAACACACAATAGGAGACTATAGACTTGCAAGATAGGATCTAGAACTCTCATATATTGATGAAAACATAATAGGTTCAGATATGAAATCATGGCACTTGGGCCCTAGTGACAAGAATTAAGCATAGCAAAGTCATAGAAACATCAATCTCAGAACATAGTGGATACTAGGGATCAAACCCTAACAAAACTAACTCGATTACATGATAAATCTCATCCAACCCATCACCGTCCAGCAAGCCTACGATGGAATTACTCACGCACGGCGGTGAGCATCATGAAATTGGTGATGCAGGATGGTTGATGATGACGACGGTGACGAATCCCCCTCTCCGGAGCCCCGAATGGACTCCAGATCAGCCCTCCCGAGAGGTATTAGGGCTTGGCGGCGGCTCTGTATCGTAAAACATGATGAGTTCTTCTCTCCTATTTTTTTTCTCCCCGAAAGCAGTTATATAGAGTTGGAGTTGGAGTCGGGGGGTTTCCAGGGGGCCCACGAGGTAGGGGCGCGCCCTAGGGGGCCCCACCCTCGTGGCAAGGGTGTGGGCCCCCTGGTCTTCATCTTTGGCGAGGATTTTTTATTATTTATTGTAAGATATTCCGTGGAGTTTCAGGTCATTCCGAGAACTTTTGTTTTCTGCACATAAAACAACATCATGGCAATTCTGCTGAAAACATCGTCAGTCTGGGTTAGTTCCATTCAAATCATACAAGTTAGAGTCCAAAACAAGGGCAAAAGTGTTTGGGAAAGTAGATACGACGGAGATGTATCAACTCCCCCAAGCTTAAACCCTTGCTTGTCCTCAAGTAATTCAGTTGACAAACTGAAAGAATTAAAGAAAAACTTTTACAAACTCTGTTTGCTCTTGTTTTTGTAAATATGTCAAGCTAGCATTCAAGTTTTC
>NW_021263150.1:0-1295 GCF_002162155.2 Triticum dicoccoides
ACCACCACCAGCAGGTCGACCTCAGGTATATATTCGTAATGGTAGGCCTGCACCACCACCTCAGGTACGAGATGATGTCCATATTCCTAAACTGAAATTGAATATTCCACTATTTGAGGGTAGATATGTTCCTGATATATATCTTACTTGGGAGTTAGAAACTGAACAACGATTTACATGTTTACAATATCCTGAGGAGAGACGAGTTGCTGCTGCTGTTTGTGCTTTCACTAGTTTTGCATGTGTATGGTGGTCTGAACATTGTAGATTATATCCTATTCCAACTACTTGGGCTGCTTTGAAAACTGCTATGCGTACGCGTTGGGTTCCACCATATTATCAACGTGAATTGCTTCAAAAATTGCAGCGTTTAAGACAAGGGGAAAATTCTGTAGAAGAATATTATCAGGAATTACAAACTGGCATGATTAGATGTGGTATTGTTGAGGAGAATGAAGCCATGCTTGCACGTTTTCTGGGTGGATTAAATAGAGAGATTCAGACCATTCTAGACTATAAGGAGTATACTAATATCACTCGTTTATTCCATCTTGCTTGTAAAGCTGAACGTGAAGTGCAAGATCGACAAGCATTGGGGCGAACTAACTTTTCTGCAGGCCGACCTTCATCATGGACACCACGTGCATCTTCTACTTCAACTGCACCAGCACCTCCATCCAGTGCCACCTCCAGCCGTGATACAAGAAAACAGGCACAACCACCATTATCTGCCAAGAGCGCACCTGCGGGGCCTGCACAGCGTTCTTCTTCTTCCATGGCATCAACAGGGCAAACAAGTGATATTATTTGTCGTCGTTGTAAGGGAGGAGGTCATTATGCAAGAGAATGCAAATCTCCGCGTGTGATGATTGCTACCGCGGATGGTGGATATGAGTCTGCTAGTGACTATGATGAGGAGACTTTGGCTCTTATTACACGTGAAGAACATGGTGGAGATGATTCTGATCATGAGACGCAATACATGGCTCCTGAAGACGCTGACAGGTATGAATGTTTAGTTGCTCAACGTGTTTTGAGTGTGCAGATCACACAAGCTGAGCAAAATCAGAGGCACAATTTGTTCCATACCAAGGGAGTTGTGAAGGAACGTTCTGTGCGCGTCATCATAGACGGAGGGAGCTGCAACAACTTGGCTAGCATGGAGATGGTGGAGAAGCTTTCTCTCACCACAAGACCACATCCACATCCTTACTACATCCAATGGTTCAACAACAGCGGCAAGGTTAAGGTAACACGTACTGTTCGTGTGCATTTTAGTATCTCTACATATGCTG
>NW_021263151.1:0-4813 GCF_002162155.2 Triticum dicoccoides
GCGGGCCTAGTTGGGCCTCATGCAGGCAACCAAACACGCCCAAAGTGTTTGGGGGAACTCTCAGCGTCACCAATCATTCTACAAATATATTGGCCAGATACCATAAAAGTGATGTACCAATAAGTTAGGAACCACATTTGGTATTGCCAAGAGTTCCCTTCAAGCACTTTACAAATGACCTTTTTGAGGTTTTATGTAAAGTGCTTAGGGAACTCTCGGTGTAATATAACCAAGCTTAGAAGATATTGCAGGTCACAAACCTACAGATGTACTACAAATCATGTTTAGTTTTACTAGGAGTTTCCTGCAAGCACTTTATAAGGCATTATTCCAAATGCCACCATGAAGTGTTTTGGGGGACTCTCGGTGCTACTAAGCTTACCTCAATGCTGGTCAAGAATTCAAAGCGATGATCAATCTGAAGCACACATGTTTTGTTCTACCGAGTTCCCTACGAGCACTTCACAAGGCATTATACCAAATGCTACTGTGAAGTGTTTGGGGGAACTCTCGGTGCCACCAAGCTTTATCAATGCTTTCAGGAAAGCAAAGTAATAATCAATCTGAAGCACACATGCTTGGTATTACCATGAGTTCCCCGCATGCATTTCACAAGGCATTATCCAAAATGCAAGTGTGAAGTGTTTGGGGGAACTCTCGGTGCCACCAAGTTTTAATGTTACAATACCGCCCAAGAGCCTAAAGTGAGAATTGATATATACATGCCATGTTTATTCTAACCAACCATTCTGGTCAAGCACTTCATCAGGTATGTTTCAAGACCTAGTGCGAAGTATTCAAGTGAACTCCCGATACTAACCGGCAATGGGCAAGAGGTGGTTGACCGGATCCAACTAGATATTCTGATGAAACACTCATTACCATCATGAGTTCATTTTAATTGCCTCACAATCCATCGTCAATTTGTCACCCTCGGTGAGATTTAGATGCAACATCAAGTGCTTTGGGGAGCTCTGATAGGTCTCTAGCAGATCTATAATTTTTGATTGTTCCATGCTATTATAGTATCAATCTTGGATGTTTTATATGTAATGACACATCATTTTCGGGGACAAACCTATTAACCTAGTGCCAAGTGCCAGTTGCTATGTTCTTGCATGTTTTAGGTTTTCCAAAAATACAGTACTAAACGGAGTCCAAACGCTGTGAAACTTTTGACGTTTTTACTGGACAAAAGAGACCCTAGAAGCTTCAGGAGGAGACTAGAAGGCAAACGAGGAGACGGTCAGGCAATAGGGCACGCCTAGGGGGTGGCCGCACCCTAGTGCCTTGTGGGCCCCTCATGGCTCTGTCTGACCTACTTCCACGTCTATAAATTCTCTAAAATCAGGAAACCAACAGTGAATCACCCAAAATATTTTTTCCATCACCGCAAGTTTCTGTTCTTCCATGATCCCATCTGGAGGTCTTTTTCGGCACTCTGCCGGAGGGAGAATTGATCACGGATGGTTTCTACATCAACCTTGCTGCCCTTCCGATGATGTGTATGAGTAGTTTACCACAGACCTACGGGTCCATAGCTAGCAGCTAGATGTGTTCTTCTTTCTCTTTGATCTTCAATACAATGTTCTCTTTGATGATCTTGGAGTTCTATCTGATGTTTGTTGGGATCCGATGAATTGTGGGTTTATGATCAGATTATTCATGAGAAATATTTGAGTCTTTTCTGAATTCTTCGATGCATGATTATTATAGCTTTGTATTTCTGTCTGATCTATCCGTTTAGTTTGGCCAACTAGATTTGCAATGAGAGAGGTGCTTTGTAATGGGTTTGATCTTGCGGTGCTCTATATCCCAGTGACAGAAGGGGACAAGACACGTATTTGTACTATTGCCATTAAGGGGAAAAGGATGGGGTTTATTCATATTGGTTGGATTTACTTTGTCTACACCATGTCATCTTGCTTAAGGTGTTACTCCATTTTTATTAACTTAATACTCTAGATGCATGCTGTATAGCGGTCGATGGGTGGAGTTATAGTAGTAGATGCAGGCAGGAGTTGGTGCACTTATCTCAGACGTGATGGCTATATACATGATCATTGCCTTTGTAAGACAATAAGTTTTGGGAACCAGCACAACCCTCTAGGGGTGGCTTATCTCATTATATATAATGGTTCTGTTACAATACGTACATAGGTACAGAAGCTATACATAGTCTAACACCCTCCCTCAATCTTAGCCACTTTCTAAAGAACTGAGAAGGGTAAGATTGCGCCTACCAGCCTCAGACTGTGGCAGTGGTAAAGGCTTAGTGAAGATGTCTGCAAGTTGATCCTTAGATGAGATAAACTTGATCTGGAGTTGCTTCTGTGATACACGTTCCCGTACAAAGTGATAGTCAACTTCAATGTGTTTCGTTCGGGCATGAAATACTGGATTTGCAGAAAGGTATGTAGCACCGATGTTATCACACCAAAGAATAGGAGGCTGTGGTTGAGACAAACCCAACTCCTGAAGCAAAGACTGCACCCAAATAATCTCTGCAGTAGCATTAGCCACAGCCTTGTACTCAGCTTCAGTACTGCTATGTGACACAGTAGCCTGTTTCCGAGCACTCCAGGCGATCAAATTAGGGCCAAAGAATACTTCATAACCCCCCGTGGATCGCCTGTCATCTGGGCTACCAGCCCAATCTGCATCAGAGAAGGCCGAAAGGACCCGAGAGGAAGTCGACCGAATATGCATACCAAATGTCAGGGTGAACTGAACATAACGAAGAATGCGTTTAACAGCAGCCCAATGAGTATCTCTGGGAGCCTGAAGATACTGACAAACCCTGTTAACAGCATAAGAGATATCTGGTCTCGTGATCGTCAAGTACTGAAGTCCACCAACAATGCTCCTGTACTCTGTGGCATCCGCAGGAGACAAAAGCTCACCATCAACAGCTGTTATCTTGTCAGTAGACGACATGGGTGTGGTGGTCGGTTTGCACTTCAGCATGCCCGCTCTTTGTAACAACTCCAAGGAGTACTTCTTCTGCGTAAGGACAAGACCAGTAGCACGAGAAGTGACCTCAACTCCAAGAAAGTAGTGAAGCTTCCCAAGATCTTTGACCGCAAAATCAGCACCAAGAGAGCAGACAAGAGCATCAGCAGCATACTGAGAAGAGCTGACAAGGATAATATCATCGACATATACCAAAAGATACATAGTGACTTCTGGCTTCTGTAGAAGAAATAATGAAGTGTCAGCAGTGGACGGCACAAACCCATGAGCACAAAGGGCAGAGGCAAGGTGGGCATGCCAGGCACGAGGAGCTTGCTTCAAACCATATAGTGCTTTGGAGAGACGACAGATATAGTCAGGACGATCAGGATCAGAGAAACCAGGCGGCTGTTTCATATAAACCTCTTCCTCCAAAAAACCATGTAGAAAAGCATTCTGCACATCAAGTTGACGAAGTGACCAACCACGAGAAACAGCAATGGAGAGAAGAAGCCGAATAGTGGTAGGCTTGACGACAGGACTGAAGGTGTCCTCATAGTCAAGACCATGGCGCTGCCGAAAACCGCGAGCAACAAGTCGCGCTTTGTAACGCTCAATAGATCCATCTGAATGCTTCTTCACTTTGAATACCCATTTTGAGTCAATAATATTTACCCGTGGTGGTGGAGGAACGAGAGTCCATGTCTTGTTACGAAGGAGAGCATGAAACTCCTGCTCCATAGCCTCTCGCCAATGTGGAATGTGCAGGGCAGCCTGATATGAGCGAGGCTCAGAAGATGGATCCGCAACAGCAGCAGCCAAACAAGCAGCCAACCAAGCAACTGTACCATCCTTACGTTCCTTAGGTTTGAAAATTCCACTGCGACTGCGTGTATGTGGTCGGGACACAGGAACCATCGAGGTCGACGGAGCAGCCTGCAACGGGCTGGAGGACGGCGACGTTGACGAGTCAGCCGGTGACGAGGAGCCAGACACAGTAGCCTCGGGCTCGGTCGGCGAAGAAGGTCGGCCGACCGGCGAAACCGGCAGAGCAGACGAAGCAGCTAGCGACGCCGGCGTCACAGACCGGGCCGATGGCGAGCCCGGCATAGTGGGCCGTGGCGCGGCCGATGTCGCGGGCCGATCCGCGGATGAAGGCGGCGTGAGGACAGCGTCGCGGACCCGAGCTGCAGGCGAAGACGGCGTGACGGGCCGAGCCGCGGGCGAAGACGGCGTGACAGGCCGAGCCGCTGAAGACTCGGCAGCCGCTGGCGAAGAGGGCCGAGCCGCTGGAGACTCGGCGGTCGCTGGCGTAACGGACCGAGCAGTGGAGATGCTCGGCGCGACGGGCTCTTCGGGTGACCATGCATGGGCACGCAAGTCGATGCCATGCAACATAGGGCGATCAACGTGCCCATCAGAAGGCGGTGATGATGATGGTGAATCCTCCAAAAGCTCCAAACGAGCCCCACGTCCGGTTCCTGCACCATGGTTAGGTAACAGCAAAGGAGAGTATGCAACATCATCAAATTGGTCAGAAGCAACAGAGGATGAATGCAGAGATGGTGGTTCGACAGTGGACACAGGAAGTTTGGCAAAGGGAAAAACATGCTCATCAAACACGACGTCCCGAGATATATAGACACGATTAGTGGGAACATGAAGACATTTGTAACCTTTATGAAGAGAGCTATAGCCAAGAAAAACACACTTCTTAGAACGAAACTCAAGCTTGCGCTTATTATATGGACGAAGATGCGGCCAACAAGCACACCCAAATACCTTGAAAAAGGTATAATCAGGTTGTTCATTAAGGAGAACCTCAATGGGAGTCTTCATGTTTAAAACACGAGTGGGAGTA
>NW_021263152.1:0-1263 GCF_002162155.2 Triticum dicoccoides
TGAAGGAAATATGCCCTAGAGGCAATAATAAAGTTATTATTTATTTCCTTATAATCATGATAAATGTTTATTATTCATGCTAGAATTGTATTAACCGGAAACATAATACATGTGTGAATACATAGACAAACAGAGTGTCACTAGTATGCCTCTACTTGACTAGCTCGTTAATCAAAGATGGTTATGTTTCCTGACCATGAACAATGAGATGTTATTTGATTAACGAGGTCACATCATTAGTAGAATGATCTGATTGACATGACCCATTCCATTAGCTTAGCACCCGATCGTTTAGTATGTTGCTATTGCTTTCTTCATGACTTATACATGTTCCTATGACTATGAGATTATGCAACTCCCGTTTACCGGAGGAACACTTTGGGTACTACCAAACGTCACAACGTAACTGGGTGATTATAAAGGAGTACTACAGGTGTCTCCAATGGTCGATGTTGGGTTGGCGTATTTCAAGATTAGGATTTGTCACTCCGATTGTCGGAGAGGTATCTCTGGGCCCTCTCGGTAATACACATCACATAAGCCTTGCAAGCATTACAACTAATATGTTAGTTGTGAGATGATGTATTACGGAACGAGTAAAGAGACTTGCCAGTAACGAGATTGAACTAGCTATTGGATACCGACGATCGAATCTCGGGCAAGTAACATACCGATGACAAAGGGAACAACGTATGTTGTTATGCGGTCTGACCGATAAAGATCTTCGTAGAATATGTAGGTGCCAATATGGGCATCCAGGTCCCGCTATTGGTTATTGACCGGAGACGTGTCTCGGTCATGTCTACATTGTTCTTGAACCCGTAGGGTCCGCACGCTTAAGGTTACGATGACAGTTATATTATGAGTTTATGCATTTTGATGTACCGAAGGTTGTTCGGAGTCCCGGATGTGATCACGGACATGACGAGGAGTCTCGAAATGGTTGAGACGTAAAGATTGATATATTGGAAGCCTATATTTGGATATCGGAAGTGTTCCGGGTGAAATCGGGATTTTACCGGAATACCGGGAGGGTTACCGGAACCCCCCGGGAGCTATTTGGGCCATAGTGGGCCTTAGTGGAAAAGAGAAGGGGCTGCCCTAGTTGGGCTGCGCGCCCCCCCTTCCCCTAGTCCTATTAGGACTAGGAGAGGTGGCCGGCCCCCTCCTCCTCTTTTCCCCTCCGAGGAATCCTAGTTGGACTAGGATTGGAGGGGGAATCCTACTCCCAGAGGGAGTAGGACTCTCCTGCGCCTCCCCCCC
>NW_021263153.1:0-959 GCF_002162155.2 Triticum dicoccoides
CGGCTTCAATGAAACAACCCACCATGTACTCCTACATGGCCTCTCATCGATACCTTTACCAAATCGTGTTCACCACACCACTCTCATTACCGACATAATCATTTCACTCTAGCCCATCACCCAGATGAACCAGACCTGACACGACTCTAAGCATAGCAGGCATAGCAAGGTAGGAACAACACATACATATGGCTCAATCAACTCCTACACATGCTAGTGGGTTTCATCTAGTTACTGTGGCAATGACAGGTCATGCAGAGGAAATGGGTTCAACTACCGTAGCACACAGCAGTTTGAATCGCGTTGTCTTAATGCAGTAAAAGAGAGCAGGAGCGAGAACATGGGATTGTATCGATATGATCAAATGGTTGGTTGCTTGCCTGATGGTTCGATGCACTGATACGGTTCTTCATTAGGGTAATCACGGTACTCCTCGGGGGCAGAACCTGTCGCAAAGGACATCGATACGCAAACATCACCAAACAATGTGCAACAATATGATGCATGCATGAGACATGGCAAGATGAGTGTGTTGGGCTAATGCAACTAAAACCAGAAGGGTTTGAACAAATTTGAATCAAAGATTCAAATTTCAAACTCAAACATGGCCTTTTAAAGTGCTTTTCCTTGTTCTGCTTAAAACATCAATTTAACTTGTTTGATCATGCATGAAAATAGTACAGATGGATAGATTGGATTTTTCTGATCATTTTTCATATATAATTTGTCCAATTTGGAGTTACAGAATAAAAGTTATGAATTTTTGAAGTTTAAATAATATTCTGGAATTTCCTGATTTAATTTAAATCCAGAAATATAATTATTGCGCCAGCATGACGTCAGCATGACGTCAGTGGTCAACTGCGGCTGGCTGAAGTCAAACCTGACGTGTGGGGGCCACACGTCAGTGACAGGGGGGGTTAAACAGGTTTAAATTAATCCTAATTAGGGATTAGTGG
>NW_021263154.1:0-976 GCF_002162155.2 Triticum dicoccoides
AGAATAAGAATAAGAAGAATAAGAAGAATAATAAGAATAGTAAGAAGAAGAAGAAGAAGAAGAAGAAGAAGAAGAAGAAGAAGAAGAAGAAGAAGAAGAAGAAGAAGAAGAAGAAGAAGAAGAAGAAGAAGAAGAAGAAGAAGAAGAAGAAGAAGAATAAGAAGAAGAATAAGAATAATAAGAAGAAGAAGAATAAGAATAAGAAGAAGAAGAAGAAGAAGAAGAATAAGAAGAAGAAGAAGAAGAAGGATAAGAATAAGAATTAGAAGAAGAAGAAGAAGAAGAAGAAGAATAGGAAGAAGATATGACGCCCCCGATTCAATCGTACACTAATCATGCACGCAAATGTGTACGATCAAGATCAGGGACTCATGGGAAGATATCACAACACAACTCTACAAATAAAATAAGTCATACAAGCATCATAATACAAGCCAGGGGCCTCGAGGGCTCGAATACAAGTGCTCGATCATAGACGAGCCAGCGGAAGCAACAATATCTGAGTACAGACATAAGTTAAACAAGTTGCCTTAAGAAGGCTAGCACAAACTGGGATACAGATCGAAAGAGGCGCAGGCCTCCTGCCTGGGATCCTCCTAAACTACTCCAGGTCGTCATCAGCGGGCAGCACGTAGTAGTAGGCACCTCCGGTGCAGTAGGGGTCGTTGTCGACGGTGGCGTCTGGCTCCTGGACTCCAGTATCTGGTCGCGACAACCAGAACGAAAGAAAGGGGGAAAAGGGGGGAGAAAGCAACCGTGAGTACTCATCCAAAGTACTCGCAAGCAAGGAACTACACTACATATGCATGGGTATATGTGTAAAGGGCCATATCAGTGGACTGAACTGCAGAATGCCAGAATAAGAGGGGGATAGCTAGTCCTATCGAAGACTACGCTTCTGGTCACCTTCGTCTTGCAACAGGCAGAAGAGGGTAGGTCGAAGTCCTCCAAGTATCATCTTCAAATAGCATCTCAT
>NW_021263155.1:0-1204 GCF_002162155.2 Triticum dicoccoides
CTCGACAAAGGTTATATACGCGAATCCCTTAGTCCTTGTGCTGTTCCTATTATTCTAGTGCCGAAAAAGGATGGTACATCACGTATGTGTGTTGATTGTAGAGGCATTAATAATATTACTATTCGTTATCGTCATCCTATTCCTAGGCTAGATGATATGCTTGATGAATTGAGTGGCTCTACAATATTCTCCAAAGTTGATTTGCGTAGTGGCTACCATCAAATTCGTATGAAATTGGGAGATGAATGGAAAACAGCATTTAAAACTAAGTTTGGATTATATGAGTGGTTAGTCATGCCTTTTGGGTTAACTAATGCACCTAGTACTTTCATGAGACTAATGAACGAAGTTTTACGTGCTTTCATTGGACGATTTGTGGTAGTCTATTTTGATGATATACTGATTTATAGCAGATCTTTGGAAGAACATTTGGAACATTTACGTGCTGTTTTTATTGCTCTACGTGATGCACGTTTGTTCGGTAACCTTGGGAAGTGCACCTTTTGCACCGACCGAGTATCTTTTCTTGGCTATGTTGTTACTCCACAGGGAATTGAAGTTGATAAAGCCAAGATTGAAGCTATTGAGAGTTGGCCGCAGCCCAAAACGGTCACACAAGTGAGGAGTTTTCTTGGCCTCGCTGGATTCTATAGGCGTTTTGTGAGAGATTTTAGCACCATTGCTGCACCTCTCAATGAGCTTACAATGAAAGATGTGCCTTTTCTTTGGGGTATCGCACAGGAAGAAGCCTTCACGGTATTGAAAGATAAGTTGACACATGCTCCTTTACTCCAACTTCCTGATTTTAATAAGACTTTTGAGCTTGAATGTGATGCTAGTGGAATTGGATTAGGAGGTGTGTTATTACAAGATGGCAAACCTGTTGCATACTTTTTTGAAAAATTGAGTGGGCCTAGTCTGAATTATTCTACTTATGATAAAGAATTATATGCTCTTGTTCGGACTTTAGAAACATGGCAACATTATTTATGGCCCAAAGAATTTGTTATACATTCTGATCATGAATCTTTGAAACATATTAAAAGTCAAGCTAAACTGAATCGTAGACATGCTAAATGGGTTGAATTCATTGAGACTTTCCCTTATGTCATTAAACACAAGAAGGGAAAAGAAAATGTTATTGCTGATGCATTGTCTCGTCGCTATACTATGCTTTCACAACTTGACTTCAAAATATTTGGTT
>NW_021263156.1:0-1027 GCF_002162155.2 Triticum dicoccoides
CGCTGAGTAATAGTGCACGAAACGGACAAGAATCAGCCAAATATGTGAGTGTTGATGACCGACATATAAACGCACCCCGGGGTTCGTCAATCATGGAAATGACTCGGGGACCCCAAAACAGAGTAATAGTCCAAGAAACGGGCCAGAATCGGCCAAAACTGTGATTGTTGATGACCGACACGTAAGCACACCTTGGGGTTCAACAACTGTGGAAATCGCTTCGGGACCCCAAAACAGTGAATAATTGTCCACAAAACGGGTCAGAATTGGACAAAACTGTGAGTGTTGGCGGCGGACACATAAACGCACCCCGGGGTTCATCAATCGTGGAAATCGCTCTGGGTCCCCAAAACGCTGAGTAATAGTGCACGAAACCGCAAGTAATAGTCCATGAAACGAGAATCGCTTTGGGACCGCAAAACGATGAGTAATAGTCCATGAAACGGGCCAGAAACGGCTAAAACCGCGAATGTTGACGACAACATGTAAATGCACCCGGGGTTCGACAACCATGCAAATCACTCCGGGACCCCAAAACAGTGAGCAATTGTCCATGAAAAGGGCCAGAATCGGCCAAAACGGCGAGTGTTGATGACCAAGAAGCACACCTTGGAGTTTGACAACCATGGAAATCGCTTTGGGACCCCAAAACGGTGAGTAATAGTCCATGAAACGGGCCAGAATCGGCCAAAACTGCGAGTGTTGATGACCAACACGTAAGCACACCTTGGGGTTTAACAACTATGAAAATCGCTTTGGGACCCCAAAACGCTGAGTAATAGTCCACGAAACGGGTCAGAATTGGACAAAACTGTGAGAGTTGACGACCGACATGTAAACAAACCCCAGGGTTCGTCAATCGTGGAAATGACTCCGGGACCCCAATACAGAGTAATAGTCCAAGAAACGGGCCAGAATCGGCCAAAACTGTGATTGTTGATGACCGACACGTAAGCACACCTTGGGGTTCAACAACTATGGAAATCGCTTCGGGACCCCAAAACGGTGAATAATAGTCCACGAAACG
>NW_021263157.1:0-2584 GCF_002162155.2 Triticum dicoccoides
GAACAATGATGTTTTCAAAATGTGAGTTGTTTACAAAATTGTTGGATTTTCAAACATTATTTGATTTTTAAAATTTTATTCAGAATTTCCAACAAATGTTCGAAAAAATTGAAAATGTGTCCGGATTCTACGTTGGTGTTAGCTATGTCCGGGATTTCTAGGCTAGAGGGAGTCCACTTTTGTAAGGCTGGTTGCTATTCCCTACGCCTGACTTAATAGCCAGTTTGTTAATCGATGAAAATTAATTTCAAGCAGTTAAGAGAAAGTTGCGGTCTGATTGGGAGATGGCCCATGCGCCATGCAGCCAATATATGCGTGTGGTGCAGCAATGCATGTGGGAGCGTTGATGGATGCAAGGACGTTTGGCAATTAATTTACGGTTGTTAAAACCATTTAATCCTGCTCACTAATTGGGCAGATTCAAAACAAAAAATCGGCCCTGATGTGCCTTTGTTTTGGCAATACTGTGGAGTCTGTTGTAGGCACAATAAATCCGGACAACGTAATTCTTAAGTTTGAACCCTTCAAATGTTTCAGACACTAATCATCCCAGCCGGTGACCCACTCACCCTCACGTGCAAGAGGTACATGGTTCGATTCCTAGAATGTGCATGTACTTACTTTGTGAATTTTTACCTCCCATAAACGGCCGCACTCTCTACATCGGTCACTAATGGGCCGGCCCAGTAGGCGTACGGTGTATACACTTCGGTGGATGGTTGACGTATTTAAAAAAATCAACCACTCAAAAAAGTTAAGAAAAGATTATCCTACCCTTTCTTATGAAGGTCCTCCATTGATGTGTTTAGGAGGGTTGTACCGAAGCGAGCCATGGCCTGAGTTATGGTCAAATGTGTAAAGAACACTTAAAGAGTTAAGACAATGAAAAAATGAGCTGGGGCGATAACTGAGAGCTAGAATAAGGCTGTAGCGTGAACATGTACTTGGATAAATGAGTCACGCATTTTTACAATATATAAAACAGTCTATTCGAATGACAGAATAATACAGACGTATAGAATTTATAAACATACTAGAAGAGAAGCAATCACATAGTATGACACAAGAGAACCCTCTCCAATATGTAAATCGATTAATGAAGTGTGAACATGTTGTTGCCTTGTAAACCAGCCACCAACTCACCATCCTGAGTAACAAGACCAAAGGAAACTGTTGACATCATTGCCTTCAAGAAATCAACGGCTCAGTCTCATTCAAATATGGCGTACCTTTGGGAAACCAAGCAGTCACACCGCCGGCCATGATCATCAATCCATCATTCTATCATGCCTTGGCGATCGACAGAGTCAGCATAGCTAATCCAGCATGCTCTTCCTGCAGCAAGCTTCCGTCCAGGCTCCAGCGCCGCTCCGCGATCCTCACGAATTCGTCCATCACATCCCCAAAATGTTGCACAACTATCTGTTCGCACACGGCTCTTATCTGGTTGGCGATCCAGCTTGGGGTGACGAGTGCACTGTCTAGGTCGCTTAAAAAGTCATCAGAATGCCCGGGACTAATGGAAAGGGCGATTCCAGAATGCCTCGTCATCAGAAAGGGCGTGACGCCATCAGAATGCACTCGTCATTCTAATGAAAACAACCATCTGGCCTCCTGGGACTAATTCTTTGGCTCTCAGTTCCAGGAAATGTCTGAAATCCTTCCTGAACTGCTGTGCATAGGCTTCAAGGACCATAGGGAGCTTTTCACGCCTAGCATGCACATTGATGTAGTAAGCCGGGATCTGGTTCCTTGTTAGAACTTCAGGAGCCTGTGAAGATAAAGGTTTTGATTAGAAAATTGGCAAGTTAATGCAATGGATCGATCCATCAAGCATTGTCACACTCATACCTTGGAGAACCAGTGCAGGCTACTGGACGAGCACACAAGATGCACGGAGCTACTAGTGAAGAGCCTCTCATAAAAGGATCCTGGTGCGACACCCGTCACGACCACAGGGTCGTTGATTCGACGGAGTGTGACGAGGCTCTTCACCACCGTGTTGAAGTCGTTGTCAGGCAGGTCGTTGAGGAACACACACAGTTCCGGTGGTGCCTGCTGGAACTGAAGACAGTAAACATGAATCGCCTCGACAGCGACCGACACCAGTGCCAGCGCGTTTGGGCCAGAGGAACAGCCCAAGTCCGCGATCACCATCTTGTCAGGTAACAAGGTGCTGCTGCTGAAGTCTATGATGGCTCTTTCTATCAGCAGCTTCATCCTGTTCTGCTGAGCGTTCTGCAGTCAATTTGAACTGTCTTCAGAAAATCTAGTAGTCTTCAGCTAAATAGCATGCTTTTTAGCTTCCTCATTTTTTCTTTTGAATTTCAGATATATAGTCATATTATGAATTCCCTGGAGGACAGTTTTGAGAAGCCAAGTGTCAAAGAATAGGATACCTGAATACCGGAGTTGCGAGCGTAACTTCTTTCCCCTTGTCCTTGGTTCATATGAACCATCTGTTTGGAGGCCATGGCTTTGGTTAGAGTGAGGCAAATCTCCAGAAAACCTGATAGAAGCAGATTAGGAGGCCACTGCTAATGATGTACTTGAACCTCAGTTCTTATTTTCCTCTGCTAACTGG
>NW_021263158.1:0-739 GCF_002162155.2 Triticum dicoccoides
TCGTTTCCACGCCAGAAATGTGAGAGGTCGAGCCTTCCAGGAAGGAGATTTAGTTCTCCGAGTGGATCAGCACAAACCACACAAGCTTGCTCCTTCTTGGGAAGGTCCCTTCATCGTCACCAAGGTTCTCCACAACGGGGCGTACCGTCTTTACAACGTCGAGCATAATATCGACGAGCCCCGAGCTTGGAACGCGGAACTACTCCGCCCATTTTATACTTAAGTTTTATCACTCGGATGAGTTGCAATAAAGTACTTCTGTAGTTCATGGACCTCAAAATAATAGTGTCATAGTTCCTCCATAATTTCTGTCACTTTTTATTTTTGTCCAATAAAATTCCCCCTCAGTGGGTGACTTAGCTGCGAATCCGTTTCGCCTAAGTTTGTAAAAATCCTACCGAGTGGTGAGCCAGACTCCCACTCGGAGGCTTAGCCGCGAATCCGTTTTGCCTGAGTTTGTAAAAATCCTACCGAGTGGTGAGCCAGACTCCCACTCGGAGGCTTAGCTGCGAATCCGTTTCGCCTAAGTTATCAAAATCCTACCGAGTGGTAAGCCAGACTTCCACTCGGAGGCTTAGCTGCAGTCCAAGGACTCGCCTAAGTTTGTCAAAATCCTACCGAGTGGAGAGCAAACCTCTCACTCGGGGGCTTAGCTGCAGTCCAAGCACTCGCCTAAGTTTTAAAAATCCTACCGAGTGAAGAGCAAACCTCTCACTCGGGGGCTTAGCTGCAGTCCAAG
>NW_021263159.1:0-1065 GCF_002162155.2 Triticum dicoccoides
CGCCCCCAAACGAATCTGGCTCTTCAGCCAAAGCAGGGGCCAGCTCAGGCAGGCGCTGAGGGTCATCACGTCATCATCGTCGGCCCCGACGGGTCGAATCGGAGGTAACAAGTCGTCGCAGCCTGGCAGCACCCGAACCAGTTGAACCCTAAACAAGTTGGGTGGCATCTGGGTACCGTGGAACAAGGGGTTGCCCGGTTGAACGATTTTGCCCTTGGCGACATCGACCAACTCGTTGTTCACGAAGTGGAGGAGAGTGCACGGAACGTCGGCGGCGCCCTGCGAAAACATGTAGGGCGTCAGGGATGCCCAGTCAAAGGCAAGGAGATGAAGTCCTCGGCCGAGAGAGGCTTAATTAGTTACCGTGATGATGGCGTCGAGCTCGGCTAATGTCGAGGCACCGCCAACGGCGGGCGTGCAGTTGACGGAGTGGCCGCTTGCTGAAGAGGTGCCGGCCGGCGTACACCCGGGTGCATTAAGCTCCCGTGCCGGCGTCGGAGACACCAATGCCGCCTCCGCCGGAGGCACCAATGGCCCCGCCATCGCATTATGCGAGTTGCTGGCCGTGAAGCTAGGAATCGGGGGCGCCCCTGTTGGCCGCCCGTAATCCACGCACTCAACCCCGAGATCAAGGTAGGCACAAGGGCGGTGATCCTCGCTCCGAGTCGTTGTTCCACTTGCTCTTGGACAATCTCCGGAATCCGCGCCACCTGTGCCTTGAGTTCTTGAACCTCTCGCGCCTGGCTTTCCGAGCTGGTCTTTTTCTCCTTCCGCACACCAGCGGTATAGTATGACCCCCATTTTGTCGACAAGCCTTTGCCGGCCACACGACCAGCTGACGTCGGCTTACTGAGCTTATCCTTGTTCTTCATTATATTCAACCCCCTATTTAGAGTGGTGTCCCAAGGGTTGCTCTTAGTCGACCCCGCGCTACTGCTTTCAGTCGCCTGCGGAAGGAATGTGAACCATTTAGAAATTCGGCTTCATTAATTAGAATGCAACCATATGGAGCTAATTACGCGGGGGTGTATTCCTTACCAGAACAAGCTCAAGCCGCCTGGTCTT
>NW_021263160.1:0-1156 GCF_002162155.2 Triticum dicoccoides
CTGAATCGGCGGAAATTTGTCTTTTTCACGAGAGGTGGATCAAACAATTTTACACCGGACCATTTTGTCAATTGTGCATTAAATATTGCCTAGTATTTTATAAAAATGATTTGGTCCAATTTTGCAACAATTATTTGGTAGTTCCTTCACAAAAAAACCTCCTTTCGGGCACTCGAAAAATGGAAAATGGTTTTTTCGTCCAACGAAAATGAAAACTTCCTTAGGCAACATTGTTTGCTATTCCAATATGCACCCTTGTGCACAATATGAGATCATTTGAACAAACTATGCCATGAATGTGGCCATAAGATTGATCATTTGGCTTGAAAGCCATGAATCTTCACACTTGATAGCTCATTTCTGAGAACACTTTTTTAAAATAATTACCGTATTACAAGTTTATTATTTTTCCTGGAAACTTGGCCACATATGATGACACAATGCGAAGGTTTCCCAATTTTTTGATTTTTTTTGAATTTTTTATGCCCGTTTGAAAATGCGGTCAAAACGGCGCGCTTGACCGTTCCTAGCTAGTGGTTGAATCTTGGAATTTTTTTGGTGTTTCTATGATTAAATAGATACTTATGTAACTAGAAATGATTTTTAGAAAAAATAAATGGCAAACTATGAGGCAGCTGCAGTTCAAATTTGACCCGCTTCCAGCTGAATCGGCGGAAATTTGTCTTTTTCACGAGAGGTGGATCAAACAATTTTACACCGGACCATTTTGTCAATTGTGCATTAAATATTGCCTAGTATTTTATAAAAATGATTTGGTCCAATTTTGCAACAATTATTTGGTAGTTCCTTCACAAAAAAACCTCCTTTCGGGCACTCGAAAAATGGAAAATGGTTTTTTCGTCCAACGAAAATGAAAACTTCCTTAGGCAACATTGTTTTCTATTCCAATATGCACCCTTGTGCACAATATGAGATCATTTGAACAAACTATGCCATGAATGTGGCCATAAGATTGATCATTTGGCTTGAAAGCCATGAATCTTCACACTTGATAGCTCATTTCTGAGAACACTTTTTTAAAATAATTACCGTATTACAAGTTTATTATTTTTCCTGGAAACTTGGCCACATATGATGACACAATGCGAAGGTTTCCCAATTTTTTGATTTTTTTTGAATTTTTTATGCCCGTTTG
>NW_021263161.1:0-1119 GCF_002162155.2 Triticum dicoccoides
GAGGGAATGCAAATCTCCGCGTGTGATGATTGCTACCGCGGATGGTGGATATGAGTCCGCTAGTGACTATGATGAGGAGACATTGGCTCTTATTACACGTGAAGAACATGGTGGAGATGATTCTGATCATGAGACGCAATACATGGCTCCTGAAGACGCTGACAGGTATGAATGTTTAGTTGCTCAACGTGTTTTGAGTGTGCAGGTCACACAAGCTGAGCAAAATCAGAGGCACAATTTGTTCCATACCAAGGGAGTTGTGAAGGAACGTTCTGTGCGCGTCATAATAGACGGAGGTAGCTGCAACAACTTGGCTAGCATGGAGATGGTGGAGAAGCTTTCTCTCACCACAAGACCACATCCACATCCTTACTACATCCAATGGTTCAACAACAGCGGCAAGGTTAAGGTAACACGTACTGTTCGTGTGCATTTTAGTATCTCTACATATGATGATTATGTTGATTGTGATGTGGTACCTATGCAAGCATGTTCCTTATTACTTGGTAGACCATGGCAATTTGATAAAAATTCTGTACACCATGGTAGAAACAATCACTATACTCTTGTTCATAAGGATAAAAATATTACTTTGCTTCCTATGACTCCTGATTCCATTTTGAAAGATGATATTAATAGAGCTAATAAAGCACAACAGGAGAAGAATAAGAGTGAAAATCAGATTGTGGCAAAGAATTTGAGCAACAAATGAAGCCTAATAATAAACCATCTAGTGTTGCTTCTGAAATTAAATTGAAAAGTGCATGTTTATTTGCCACCAAATCTGATATTGATGAGCTAGATTTCAGCAAATCTGTTTGCTATGCTTTTGTGTGCAAAGAGGCATTATTTTCATTCGAGGACGTGCCTTCCTCTTTGCCTCCTGCTGTCACTAACATTTTGCAGGAGTTCGCTGACGTCTTTCCACAAGACGTGCCACCGGGATTACCGCCTATTCGAGGGATTGAGCATCAGATTGACTTAATTCCCGGTGCTTCACTGCCAAACCGTGCACCATACCGTACCAATCCAGAGGAGACGAAGGAGATTATGCGTCAAGTACAAGAGCTTCTCGACAAAGGTTATATACGCGAATCCCTTAGTCCTTGTGCTGTTCCT
>NW_021263162.1:0-1515 GCF_002162155.2 Triticum dicoccoides
TGGTGGTTGATCGTTTGACCAAGTATGCTCATTTTATACCCCTACGTCACCCTTACACCGCAGCTTCCGTGGCCAAACTGTTCCTCGACCAAGTTGTCAAATTGCATGGAGTTCCGGAAACAATTGTTTCTGATCGGGATCCTATATTCACAAGCAACTTCTGGAGAAATTTGCTTACTGAAGTGGGCCCTAAGCTCAGTTATAGCACTGCAAATCATCCTGCCACTGATGGCCAAACAGAGAGGGTGAACCAATGCCTCGAGCAGTACCTCCGTTGTGCCGTGCATGACGCCCCGGGCAAATGGCGGCAATGGCTTCCCATGGCGGAATTCTGGTATAATTCTTCCTATCATTCTTCCATCAAATGCTCCCCCTTCAAGGCATTATATGGGTTGGAACCAAATTTTGGTGCATTACCAAATTTGAATGTGGATCCTTCTTCATCGGCTTTTGATGTTGTGGCTGAACGCCAGAAGTCACTCAACTGCTTAAGGACAATCTGGTCAAGGCGCAAAACAGGATGAAAACTTATGCAGATCAGCACCGTATTGAACACTCCTTTGTTGTGGGTAATGATGTTCTCCTGAAACTGCAACCATATTCTCAGTCATCAGTTGCTAATTGTCCTTATCCCAAGCTGGCGTTCAAATTCTTTGGACCATTTAAGGTCGTGGTGAAGATAGGAGAGGTGGCGTACAAGCTTGAGTTACCTGAATCCAGTGCTATACATCCAGTGTTTCATGTCTCACAGTTGAAGCCTTTTCTTTCCAAGTACACTCCAGTTTTCACTACCATGCCAACCCCTGATGTTTGGCAAGCCAATGCACCACAACCTGAAGCTATACTGGACAGGCGTATGGTTAAGAAAGGAAATGCGGCAAGCACTCAAATTCTAGTCCAGTGGTTTTCTCTACCGATGGAGTATGCAACTTGGGAGGATTACTATGTCCTCAAGAATCGTTTTCCAGCAGCACCAATTTGGGACCAACCTACCATTCAAGGAGGGGCAATTGTCACACCCCCACCTACTGACAAGGCGGTGTATGACAAGGCAGGCCCATCGGCCGATGACGTGTCTGTAAGCATGCGTGTGTGAGTCCCGGTGGAGCCCAGCTGTAAGGGTAATGCTTAAGTACTCCTGTAACCTCCCAGCAAGCACTATCGATTTAATGAATGAAATTGAGCTGCCCAAGCTCCTTCGTTCTCGGTCAACTGCTACTTTTCCCCTTGTTCCTCCTGTGATCTTTCTAGCTCTGGCTAGGGACATCGCAGCTTCAACCTGCTATAGATGTGGCTGCCGGCCGGCGAGCTGGTCCACACGACGACAGCGTTGAGGGAGGGGGCGAGGAGGAGATCTCCGCCGCTCGTTGTCGCCTGCCTCGGCCCTAGCGCCGAGGAAGACGAGATGAACCTCCCTGGCTGGTGGCCTCTGCCGTCCCGATGCGGAGGAAAGCGAAGGTCCGAGATCGAGAGGGCCTCCCTCAACGCCGCCGGCACCGGCCCTATTTTTCTTCA
>NW_021263163.1:0-961 GCF_002162155.2 Triticum dicoccoides
CGATTTCCATAGTTGTTGAACCCCAAGGTGCGCTTATGTGTCGGTCATCAACACTCACAGTTTTGGCCGATTCTGGCCCGTTTCGTGCACAATTACTCACTGTTTTGGGGTCCCGGAGTGATTTCCACGATTAACGAACCCTGGGGTGCGTTTACGTGTCAGTCATCAACACTCGCAGTTTTTGCCGATTCTGGCTCGTTTCTTGGACTATTACTCACCGTTTTGGGGTCCCGAAGCTATTTCCATAGTTGTTGAACCCTAAGGTGCGCTTATGTTTCGGACATTAACACTCACAGTTTTGGCCGATTCTGGCCCGTTTCTTGGACTATTACTCACCGTATTGGGGTCCTATGTCGGTCGTGAACACTCACAGCTTTGGCCGATTCTGGCCCGTTTCATGGACTATTACTCACTTTTTAGGGTCCCGAAGCGATTTCCATGGTTAATGACCCCGGGCGCGTTTACGTGTCGGTCATCAACACTCGCGGTTTTTGTCGATCTGACCTATTTCGTGGACTATTACTCACCATTTTGGGGTCCCGAAGCGATTTCCATGGTTGTTGAACCCCAAAGTGCGCTTACGTGTTGGTCCTCAATAATCGCAGTTTTGGCCGATTCTGGCCCATTTCTTGGACTATTCCTCACCGCTTTGGGGTCATATATCAATTTCCATAGTTGTTGAACCCCAAGTTACGCTTATGTGTCGGTCATCAACACTCACAGTTTTGGCCGATTCTGGACCGTTTCATGGACTATTACTCACCGTTTTTGGGTCCCGAAGCGATTTCCATAGTTGTTTAACCCCAAGGTGCGCTTATGTGTCGGTCATCGACGCTCATAGTTTTGGCCGATTCTGGTCTGTTTCGTGGACTATTATTCACTATTTTGGGGTCCCGGAGTTATTTCCATACTTGTTGAACCCCAAGGTGTGCTTATGTGTCGGTCATTAACACTCACAGTT
>NW_021263163.1:971-1547 GCF_002162155.2 Triticum dicoccoides
TTTTGGGTCCCGAAGCGATTTCCATAGTTGTTTAACCCCAAGGTGCGCTTATGTGTCGGTCATCGACGCTCATAGTTTTGGCCGATTCTGGTCCGTTTCGTGGACTATTATTCACTATTTTGGGGTCCCGGAGTTATTTCCATACTTGTTGAACCCCAAGGTGTGCTTATGTGTCGGTCATTAACACTCACAGTTTTGGCCGATTCTGGCCCGTTTCATGGACTATTACTCACTGCTTTGGTGTCCCGGAGTGATTTCCAGTATAACCAACCCTGGGGTGTGTTTATGTGTCGGTCATCAACACTCACAGTTTTGGCCGATTCTGGCCCGTTTCTGGGACTATTACTCACTATTTTGCGGTCCCGAAGTTGTCCATAGTTGTTGAAACCCAAGGTGCGCTTATGTGTCGGTCATTAACACTCATAGTTTTGGCCAATTCTGACCCGTTCCGTGGACTATTACTCACCGTTTTGGCGTCCCGAAGCGATTTCCATGGTTGTTGAACCCCAAGGTGCGCTTACGTGTCGGTCATCAACAATCGCAGTTTTGGCCGATTCTGTCCCATTTCTTGGACTA
>NW_021263164.1:0-1147 GCF_002162155.2 Triticum dicoccoides
CAAATCAGGAAATCTATCCTTACGCAAATGTAACCAAACAAGATCTCCAGGTGCAAACACAACATGTTTTCTACCCTTATCTCCAGCAAGTTTATATTTGGCATTCATACGCTCAATGTTTTCCTTAGTTAATTCATGCATTTTTAAAATCAATTCAGCACGTTGTTTAGCATCAAAATTAACCTTCTCCGAAGATGGAAGAGGCAACAAATCAATAGGTGCACGAGGTAGGAAACCATACACAACTTCAAAAGGGCACATCTTAGTAGTAGAATGCAATGAACGATTATAAGCAAATTCAATATGAGGCAAGCATTCCTCCCACATTTTCTTATTATTCTTCAAAACAGCCCTAAGCATAGTAGACAACGTTCTATTGACTACTTCAGTTTGTCCATCAGTTTGGGGGTGACAAGTAGTACTAAAAAGCAGTTTAGTCCCCAACTTAGCCCATAAACATCTCCAAAGGTGGCTAATAAATTTAGTATCACGATCTGAAACAAGAGTATTTGGCACACCATGCAAGCGAATAATTTCACGAAAGAACAAATCAGCAACATTAACAGCATCATCGCTTTTATGACATGGTATAAAGTGTGCCATTTTCGAGAATCTATCCACGACAACAAATATGCTATCCCTCCCCTTCTTTGTTCGAGGTAAACCTAAAACAAAGTCCATAGATATATCCTCCCAAGGAACACTAGGTACAGGCAAAGGCATATATAAACCATGAGGATTGAGTCGTGACTTAGCTTTTTGACATGTAGTGCATCGAGCAATAAAACGCTCAACATCCCGTCTCATCTTTGGCCAAAAGAAATGTGTAGGAAGTACGTCCTCCGTCTTCTTCACGCCAAAGTGTCCCATTAATCCTCCTCCATGCGCCTCCTGCAACAACAAAAGACGAACGGAGCTAGCTGGAATGCATAGCTTGTTAGCACGAAACACAAATCCATCGTTAACGACAAACTTGTTCCACATTCTTCCTTCTTTACAATTCTGCATTACATCTTTAAAATCAGCATCATGCACATATTGATCTTTGATGGTCTCCAAACCAAATATTTTGAAGTCAAGTTGTGAAAGCATAGTATAGCGACGAGACAATGCATCAGCAATAACATTTTCTTTTCCCTTCTTGTGT
>NW_021263165.1:0-1092 GCF_002162155.2 Triticum dicoccoides
TTTTTGAAGCAATTCACGTTGATAATATGGTGGAACCCAACGCGTACGCATAGCAGTTTTCAAAGCAGCCCAAGTAGTTGGAATAGGATATAATCTACAATGTTCAGACCACCATACACATGCAAAACTAGTGAAAGCACAAACAGCAGCAGCAACTCGTCTCTCCTCAGGATATTGTAAACATGTAAATCGTTGTTCAGTTTCTAACTCCCAAGTAAGATATATATCAGGAACATATCTACCCTCAAATGGTGGAATATTCAATTTCAGTTTAGGAATATGGACATCATCTCGTACCTGAGGTGGTGGTGCAGGCCTACCATTACGAATATATACCTGAGGTCGACCTGCTGGTGGTGGTACAGGTGGCTGCACGTAGTGTTGATTTTGATCAACCTCATCCTCATAATCTCCCACATAATCATCCTCCTCCGCATCAGCAGCAGGAGCCACAGAAGTATCAACAGCAGAACAACAGTTTGGCCAAACGCAAGAGGAACACGGCTTGCTCGGCGGAGGTCTGCTTCGCGACGTGGAGGTAGTCGTTGTTGTTGTTGTTGGAGAGGTGCGTTAGGTGCAGCGGGTGGTGGTGGTGGAAGACGCGCGAGCAATTCATTAAACTTGTTATCGAGCTTTGTTTCGAACGTCTTCTCAAGGCCAGTGATCTTCTCCATGGCCTCTTGAAAATTGTTCAGCACATCTTGCACCTGTTCAGTCATCATTTGCTGAAACTTATCATGAAGCTCCTTGTTCGATAAATTCTCCCAGTCAATCTCGTCGGCTTGTGATCCTGGCATGGTTAGCAGCAATAGAAACACACAAGAATATGATCCTACAGACTACGAACAAGTGGTGGTGGTGGGTGTCACAAATCCGTCAAGCAAATCTCAAATTCTTACCAGTTCTTACCCAGCAGCAGGCGGTGATCGGCAACCGTTGTAGTCAAAAACTCTCAAAGCTTGGATAGAGCGATTACCAGGGAGAGTCAAACGCACGACGTAGATGTATGTGGAGCTGGGAAGGCTTATAATATGGTAGCAAAAAGGGTCAGCAATAATCAATTCAGAGATGCAAAGTTGAATAAACGCTCAA
>NW_021263166.1:0-1398 GCF_002162155.2 Triticum dicoccoides
TGTAGTAAAATAACACGAAGCTATTCTTTCTGTTCGATCTATCCTAGAGTCCGTACTAGAATAACACCTTAAGGCACAAATCAACCAAAACCCTAATGTCACCTAGACACTCCAATGTCACCTAAAGTATCCATGGGTATGATTACACGATATGCATCACACAATCTCAGATTCATCTATTCAACCAACACAAAGAACGTCAAAGAGTACCCCAAAGTTTCTACCGGAGAGTCAAGACAAAGACGTGTGCCAACCCCTATGCATAAGTTCACAAGGTCACTGAACCCGCAAGTTGATCACCAAAACATACATCAAGTAGATCACGTGAATATCTCATTGTCACCACAGATAAGCACATGCAAGACATACATCAAGTGTTCTCAAATCCTTAAAGACTCAATCCGATAAGATAACTTCAAAGGGAAAACTCAATCCATTGCAAGAGAGTAGAGGGGAGTAAACATCATAAGATCCAACTATAATAGCAAAGCTCGAGGTACATCAAGATTGTGCGAAATCAAGAACAAGAGAGACAGAGAGAGAGAGAGAGAGAGAGAGAGAGAGAGATCAAACACATAGCTACTCGTACATACCCTCGGCCCCGAGGGTGAACTACTCTCTCCTCGTCGTGGAGAGCGCCGGGATGATGAAGATGGCCACCGGTGATGGAGCCCCCTCCGGCAAGGTGCCGGAACAGGGTCCCGATTGGTTTTTGGTGGCTACAGAGGCTTGCGGCGGTGGAACTCCCGATCTAGGTTTCTTTCTGGGGGTTTCTGTATTTATAGGAATTTTTGGCGTCAGTATCACGTCAGGGGGGTCTCCGAGTCATCCACGAGATAAGGGGGCGCGCCCAGGGGGGACTCCGTTTGGACTCCGTTTGGTATTCCTTTTCTGTAAAACTCAAAAACAAGGAAAAAACAGAAACTGACACTGGGCTCTGGGCTCTGGGAAAACCCAAAAATCATATAAAACATCATATAAATGCATATAAAACATCTAAGATGGATAATAAAATAGCATAAATACTTCATAAATTATAGATACAATGGAGACGTATCACACCGCAAGCCAACGGTCAAGAGATGGCCAAGAGCCTCTCTTTGCCCTGTCTCCAGCATCCTCTATTGGAGTAGTACTGGTTTTCCTACTAGTGTCTTGTTTGTAATTACATGCTCCACTGCAGCTAGCTGGCACATTATACATGCTATCGAGCTGTATGTGCATAAGTACTACCTCGTATGCCACTATCTTTTATGAAGTTAGTAATGGTGTTTGAGCAGTAACAAGTTATATGTGCTTATATGTTTGACTTGATTCATGTTGTTTCTATTTATGCAAGCATATATGTGGCCATCCTATTAGATCATCTACAATCGCAGCCCACGTATCTTGCCCAAA
>NW_021263167.1:0-2733 GCF_002162155.2 Triticum dicoccoides
TTTGGGCAAGATACGTGGGCTGCGATTGTAGATGATCTAATAGGATGGCCACATATATGCTTGCATAAATAGAAACAACATGAATCAAGTCAAACATATAAGCACATATAACTTGTTACTGCTCAAACACCATTACTAACTTCATAAAAGATAGTGGCATACGAGGTAGTACTTATGCACATACAGCTCGATAGCATGTATAATGTGCCAGCTAGCTGCAGTGGAGCATGTAATTACAAACAAGACACTAGTAGGAAAACCAGTACTACTCCAATAGAGGATGCTGGAGACAGGGCAAAGAGAGGCTCTTGGCCATCTCTTGACCGTTGGCTTGCGGTGTGATACGTCTCCATTGTATCTATAATTTATGAAGTATTTATGCTATTTTATTATCCATCTTAGATGTTTTATATGCATTTATATGATGTTTTATATGATTTTTGGGTTTTCCCAGAGCCCAGAGCCCAGTGTCAGTTTCTGTTTTTTCCTTGTTTTTGAGTTTTACAGAAAAGGAATACCAAACGGAGTCCAAACGGAGTCCCCCCTGGGCGCGCCCCCTTATCTCGTGGATGACTCGGAGACCCCCCTGACGTGATACTGACGCCAAAAATTCCTATAAATACAGAAACCCCCAGAAAGAAACCTAGATCGGGAGTTCCACCGCCGCAAGCCTCTGTAGCCACCAAAAACCAATCGGGACCCTGTTCCGGCACCCTGCCGGAGGGGGCTCCATCACCGGTGGCCATCTTCATCATCCCGGCGCTCTCCACGACGAGGAGAGAGTAGTTCACCCTCGGGGCCGAGGGTATGTACGAGTAGCTATGTGTTTGATCTCTCTCTCTCTCTCTCTCTCTGTCTCTCTTGTTCTTGATTTCGCACGATCTTGATGTACCTCGAGCTTTGCTATTATAGTTGGATCTTATGATGTTTACTCCCCTCTACTCTCTTGCAATGGATTGAGTTTTCCCTTTGAAGTTATCTTATCGGATTGAGTCTTTAAGGATTTGAGAACACTTGATGTATGTCTTGCATGTGCTTATCTGTGGTGACAATGAGATATTCACGTGATCTACTTGATGTATGTTTTGGTGATCAACTTGCGGGTTCAGTGACCTTGTGAACTTATGCATAGGGGTTGGCACACGTCTTTGTCTTGACTCTCCGGTAGAAACTTTGGGGTACTCTTTGACGTTCTTTGTGTTGGTTGAATAGATGAATCTGAGATTGTGTGATGCATATCGTGTAATCATACCCATGGATACTTTAGGTGACATTGGAGTGTCTAGGTGACATTAGGGTTTTGGTTGATTTGTGCCTTAAGGTGTTATTCTAGTACGGACTCTAGGATAGATCGAACAGAAAGAATAGCTTCGTGTTATTTTACTACAAACTCTTGAATAGATCGATTAGAAAGGATAACTTTGAGGTGGTTTCGTACCCTACAATAATCTCTTCGTTTGTTCTCCGCTATTAGTGACTTTGGAGTGACTCTTTGTTGCATGTTGAGGGATAGTTATATGATCCAATTATGTTATTATTTTTTAGAGAACTTGTACTAGTGAAAGTATGAACCCTAAGCCTTGTTTCCTAGCATTGCAATACCATTTACGCTCACTTTTACCACTTGTTACCTTGCTGTTTTTATATTTTCAGATTACAAATACTCATATCTACCATCCATATTGCACGTGTATCACCATCTCTTCGCGGAACTAGTGCATCTATACAATTTACAATTGTATTGGGTGTGTTAGGGACACAAGAGACTCTTTGTTATTTGGTTGCAGGATTGTTTGAGAGACCATCTTCATCCTACACCTCCCACGGACTGATAAACCTTAGGTCATCCACTTGAGGGGAATTTGCTACTGTCCTATAAACCTCTGCACTTGGAGGCCCAACAACGTCTACAAGAAGAAGGTTGCGTAGTAGACATCATGGTGGGAGCCTCTCGTGGCTGCTTTGGGCCCTTTGATCTTCTCGGACACACTAGTGCAGAACCGGGCTATAGCACCAGTTTGTAAGGCCATTTAATGCCGGTTCTGTAACCAGCACTAAAGAGTGTGGACTAAAGGTCCCCCCTAGTACCGGTTATGCACGAACCGCTGCTAAAGGCCCACCACATGGCACGTGCCAGCGCCGGGGGCGGGGAGCCCTTTAGTACCGGTTGGTAATACCAACCGGTACCAAAAGGTTGGGGGGGTGGGGTTTATTATTTATTTTCGCTTTAATTTTATGTTTTCCATTTAATTCTTTTTCGTTTGCTGGTATTTTACGATACTACATATTGTACACATTATGCATATATATAATTAGAATTTCTCGTAGAACAAATGTTTCCTACAAGCAGTGGTAGTTACCACCACTTGCGTTTTGTATGTTGTATGTAGTATCTGTCAGAACCGAAAGTATGTATGTGTAGTATGTACTATATAACAATGATTAGGTAGTATATATACTAATTTTTAGGTAGTATGTACCATTTTTTGAGTATGCTCATTTTTACATACAAATATGTACGTATTTTACAAATATAACAAAAACTATGGGCTCATATGCAATTTTTTCATGTAACTTGCTTTGAAGTATCTTAGATATAGTATATAAACATATTTAAAATAATAAAATAGTATATATAGTACCACATGGTAATATATGAGACATGTGGGGTAACTACCACCGGGTGGTAGGATGGATTTTCCCTACACACACACACACACACACACACACACA
>NW_021263168.1:0-1092 GCF_002162155.2 Triticum dicoccoides
AACTATCTACATATGCATCATTATCAACAAAGGGGATGGTGGGGTTTAACTGCAGCAAGCCAGCTTTGACTCGGTGGCTATCCTGAACTACGACTGCGAGTAACTCTTTTGAGGTGGCGCACACGAGTCCACATATTCACCATATCAATACACCACTATGGATCCGCTCCCGTCTCCCTACGAGAACGCCATCCATAGCACTCACGCTTATCTTGCGTATTTTAGAGTATCCACTTTCACTTGTCTATGAACTGATATAAGCAACCCAGAAGTCCTTTTCCGTGGACACGGCTATTCGAATAGATCATATTAACCCTGCAGGGGTGTACTTCTTCACACACGCTCTCACCACTTACCGCCGTTTACACGACATGTACTCGGCAACCTTCAAGCGGAAGCCCAACGTGGGTGTCGACCACGGCCTGCCTAAACACTCAAGTCTCTAGTCCAGGTTTATCGCCTATTCGGGTTCCATCCATGAGGAGATCCGGCCGGAGTTTCGCTCACAGCCCCAAACGATGTGAACAGGGTTCCGTGACACCAAACGGGCGCCCGGTTTACCCGGCCACGTGCCTACCGCATCACAGCCCACCCCTACGGTCAGCGCTGTCCACGGCCTCCAACATACTACAAACACCAGAAACTACTTGCAACTCCTGGACAGAGGACAAGGGTGATTAAGAAGCCGAGAGGGTCCATTGGTTTCGGGCCCAATGCGTGGTAGTAGCTGAATCATGGATCACAAACACAGAACTCAGTTCCTGAGGACGGCTACAATGAGACAACCCACCATGTACTCCTACATGGCCTCTCACCGCTACCTTTACCAAATCGTGTTCACACACTTAGCTCACACACAGTAGGACATGTTCACACACCTCTGATTCATCCCCGATGAATCAGACCTGACTCAACTCTAAGCAGTAGCAGGCATGACAAACAAACATGAATGAGTAGGCACAACAGGGCTCAAACAACTCCTACTCATGCTAGTGGGTTTCATCTATTTACTGTGGAATGACAGGTCATGCAAAGGATAAAGGGGTTCAGCTACCGCAGCAAGTAACAGATGAATCGATGTTGTCCTAATGC
>NW_021263169.1:0-1577 GCF_002162155.2 Triticum dicoccoides
TCAACCAGTATATGATTCATTCCTTTATCACTATACTCATTTTGTCATTCGTGAAATCAGTTTATAGGCCATGGGATTTACTGATCAGATGTACATAAAAACAGGATAGTTTAAGCCACTTGCTTCCTACTAAATGGGACATTTGCAGACAATGTTTCTGTTTTTATCTCTTATTATTAAAAGAAAATTGTTTGTAAGAAAGTCTAGCTGCACCACCTACCTTGAGTATGTTTAGAGATGAGTTAGTGTTTACTATATCATGCAGTCGACATTTTTATAGATGAGTCTTGGTCCCTCCATTACCAAATACCTCTGCTCTATTCCTTCTTTACTATATCATGCACTTGGCATTTTTGTTATTTTTGCGGCCTTCTTTGAGTATGTTTAAAGATGAGTCAGTGTTTGTATCATGAGACGCATTTGCCGTGTGCTAGCGTTTTTCTCAAACTCATTATATCAGCATGTTAATTATATATGCCGTGTGCTCATCGCCGTCCAAGCCCTACGCGATCTCCTCTATAAATGACGCTCCCTTAGTTCTTCCCTCTCAAACGATCTCTCCTGCCCAAAACATTGCTCCTCCTTTCTCATTATGCCAAGAGCGCAACACACAACGAGGACATCCAGCGGGCGGCCGGATACTTGTGGCTGACCCATAGCACATACCTTGTTTTGGTCCGCCCTCTCTATAAGAGCATGCTCTTTCTTGATCTAAACCTCCTATGAGAAAATACGTGGTGCTAGTAAACCTGACAAGTTTCTTTTCTGTGAACCTTGTGATGTAGTGATGCGGGCAAGAAGCATCACAGCGACAGGTTCGGATGTTGTGTCAACTATGCAGATCCACACGAATCAACTGAAGAAAAGGTTAGGAATTTTTATTATGCTCCTTTTGTTGTTAAAGATCCTTTACTCTCGCTAAATGACATGGCGATTCTTCTGCCGCTTCCATGGCACTTCCAGGCTTTCTCTCGTCGTTTCCTTGAGGCTTTGTTCTCCGGAGTCTGGATGTGTGCATAAAGTTATTGCCTTTTGGTTTGTCCTACTTCTCGCTTTCAATGCATCTTTCTGTGTACTCCTCTATTCCTTTATGTAAGGTGTATTTGTTTTTTGATAAAATTTCACAATGTAAGGTGCATTTCTTCCAATTCCTCAAAAATCCGTTTTTAGCCCTCTAGTAAAAAGGAAAGTATCTTTTCCCCGATTGCATGTATCTCTTCTTGTAAAGAGATAAAGGAAATTATCTCTCTCCTGATTGTGCATATATCTTACTTTCCTAGCTTAAATGATTTACTTGCCACTAATAAATGATTTAGCCATGGTTAATTTTGTCCTATGTTGTGTATAGTTATGTGCCTTGGTCATTGTACTGAAAATTATACACCTTACATAAAGGAATGGAGGGAGTATTTGCTCATCTCTTCGTGGAGAAAATATTAGTTGGTTTGCTTCACATCCCTATTTTGAGCTTCGTGCCGATGTATATGCATGTGTGTGATTCCCCTGCGAGGTTGATTATTATTCTCTCTCAAGTTGGTAGTTCTCTCAGATTTTGGGGATGTTGACCTGTTTCTTCA
>NW_021263170.1:0-1251 GCF_002162155.2 Triticum dicoccoides
AGATAAGGAAGAAAGAGATGTTTATTTGCTGTCCAAAAAGTTCTCTCACGTCACTTTTGGCCCAAGAGAAGATAGAGTCCAAGTCTCTCACGTTCTGGATTCAGATTCGGACTGCACAGACATACCTGACTCAAAACGCACACAAGTTTTTCATACGGACTCCGAATTGGGTGATTCTTTTTTTGTTGGAAACTAGATTTCGTGCACTTTCCAACCCAATTGGAATCACCTTCAAATTCGTCCGGAGCGTTGAGTTGTGGACGAAACAATCTGATGCTGCAGCAGAATCCGAGTCAAACTACAAGTCCAAAGGTGTTACATCACCTCCACTTGGGCCCATTGGCCTTGTACGACCTAGATTTAGTTTTAGGCTGCCTTGGGACGTCCTCCCACCTCCTTGGCCGCCACCCCTTACTCCTATATAAGTAGATCCATCTAGTAGCTTTTTCCTTGGGTTTTGTTTAGATTAAAAGTTTGCCATAGCTGCAACTTCACGTACTTCGTTTGTGTTCAACGACCAGACAAAGGCGTCACAGAACCCCACCTTGATCAATAAAGCTTTCATCTTATATTCGCAATATCCAGATTGCAATCTTAGTTTCTTGCTTGTTCTTCGTTTGCTCGCAGGAAACAGACCCTCGTGGTCAGGTTGATCGTGCTCCGGCGTGATCAATAACCTCTCGGAGTTGGTTTAGCGATTGCTAAGGCGCGACGTCCTCGCACGTTCGTAGTCGGATCGTCAAAGTCGACTTCCACCAAAGCGATATCCATCATCTCATCGAAAGATCGGGACCCTCGCCTCTATCAAGTGGTATCAGTTTTCAGGTTGCTCGGTGAGAATTTCCAGTTTTCCTAGATTAAATTTATTTTCTTACCTATTGTCCAAGAAAAAGCCACAAAAAAGAGTTAGATCTATTCATCCTTGGTCCAAGCCAGTCTGAGCCTCTGCAATTTTCTTTTCATTGCTTGCATAGTTGAATTATCGGTTGCATCGTCGTGTCGAGTTGCTGGTCTTAGTGTCTAGTTCGTTTAGAGTTTCGAGTTCTGTTCACATTAGTCACGCCACCGCTGCATCATTATCTCTTCCGCTGTCCACCACCCATCCATCAATTTCCACCACGTGCTACCCACCATTCATTGTCATAATAATAGTTGAGATCATTCACATCTTCACTTGATCCAATCTGCATCTTATCTAGTTTGTTTTGGAAAGAGGGAGAAAAAAAAGAGAAAAAAAACGAGAGAAAAAAA
>NW_021263171.1:0-3045 GCF_002162155.2 Triticum dicoccoides
TATCCCCTTGATGAAGGTGTGCCAAATATCCGGTCCTAATAACAAATGGACATCGCACCAAATCCTAACATCTATACCGGATGCCCCAGCCCAGCCACACACCGGGACTGGGTCCCATACCGGTCTGATGCACTCTCATAGGCTGCCGCCGCCATCTTCCACCGGTCCATCTCTAGAGCAGGAACTGACACATCGACCTTGCCTGGCCTGCCGTCAATGCCACCACGGCGCCAGACAAATCCACCATCCTACACGTATCCGCCCACACGCGCCCGTTGCCGAACCTCCACAGCGCCATGCCACCGGGATCCGTCGTCGGCCTTACGGTGGATGTGACACCACCCCTCCGCTTGTCCCGTCCAACCAACACTTGCTCCAAAGCGATGCCCTCAGGAGGGACACCCGCATCGAAGGTGCCATCATCATCCGATTTGGTAGATCCAGATCTAGGGTTTCCCCCGGAGCATCACGAGTGGGGTGCCATGACCTGCAACAATGATGCCTCGAGAAGGGAACGACGTCATACACGCCGCCATCGTCCGCCATGATCGAAGAAGGTGCAATTTTCACCGGATGCTGCACACCCTGAGCACGTAGCTGACCGGATCCAAGTAGAGCCTCGCCGTGAAGACAAACGGTGCCATCGGAACGCCGGCAGGGGGCCTCCAGCCGCCCCTCACCGGTCCCTCCATGCGTTGTTGGCCGGCCAAAGTCACGCTGAGACAGATCTGGCCGGGACTCCAAATCCATGGCCACCAGCGGAACCTAACTGTATGTAGAGGAACCAACCCGCCTGCAAGCTGAGAAACGCCGTCCACCGTCGCTTAGTTAGAGCCTCCGCTCAAACTGCTGCCCGCGCGCCCTCCACAAGTGACGCCCTTGCCGTCTGCCGGGAGTCCCACAGCTAACTGCCCACCCAGACGCCTTGGGCGGCGGGCCCACAGCCACCACAGATCTAGCCAGCGGCAGCGGCGGTAGTGGAGGCGACGCGCGGGGGTACGAGGGGAGTGAGCCTATCTCAACTGGTTGGGGGAGGTGATGTACAAACCCAACACCTGGGTTCCCGAAGCATTAACAACATATTTGTTCACGAGTGATAGTTTGGTCAGCGATGAATATGATCTTGTAAACCCCTTCCTCGAAGATCTAGTAGTTATCATCGTTGTAAATTAGTGACATTAGAAATGATGGTACTACTCGAGCACCCGGTCTCGACCTCCGAGATGAAAGCCTAGGTTTGACCCGAGTTGATTACACTTGGCAATGACGATGTTTTTACGTCATTACCTTGTTGAAGGCATTGCTTGGATATTTTTAGACCGATTCTTCAGGGTGAAAACCTCGATTCTGGCCCTGAGTGGTTGGATCCGGTGATGGCGGCGCTAGAGCGTCACTCCCTTCCGGAAGGCATTGCTTTTGAAGAACCTCGTCGTTCGCGTGGTGTCAATTAGATGGTTGGTGCGAATACATTCATTGTTGTAGTTTGCCGATCGTGGATCTGATCATTTTGGTCTTTTCACCTCCCCTATGCATAGCTTTGCTCTTATATGATTTTGCTATTTGTTGGCATGTTTTTGTGTGTGTGTGTGTATGTGTGTTGGTATTGGCTGTGTGCATCCTAGCTATGCAGAGGGCATGTGTGTGATCATTATGTTTGTATCCTCTTGATGCTTCATTTTGAGTCAATAAAATCCACCCTTTAACAAAAAAATTAGTGACCTTACAAATCATGGAAGGTGAAACACAGAAAAATCTCAGATTCCCACAGACATGCATGTTAAAGTAGAAGAATCCACTTTTCTTAGTTATAGGTACACATTCACCATCTCGGCTCTTTTTGTTTGTACTATCAATTATTTTATAATAAATCGTGGATGATATTCACAAAGTTCATGGGTCCATGAGAGATGTTTTGTGTGGCACATTCTAGTGGAGATTAACCTGAAACATCCAAGTGCTTTGATCAAAACATATGTTACTGTACGTATGCTGGAAAAGGCCGTTGCTCTCAGGAAGCGTGCCAAGGTGCTCGGAGGAAGACTTAACTCGAAGATGTGGGGGATTTTTATGGAGTAGTACCTCAAGGTAGGGGATCTCAAGAATGCTCATTGGTGCGCCGACTGTGCAATCAAGAAGGGACACATCAGCGGTAGGAACTGCTGATCTGGGTGCGACTGCATGACGTGGCCAAGGCCTTGGAAATATAGGCTACTTTGCGAAGAAAGAGACGTGGATGGAGCTGAGAACTTCGTTGTGGTGTTAAAGAAGGTGCAACAAGATCTAGGGACGGTGGTGTTCCAACCGTTGGTATGAACCGCATGCAGCTGCTGGAAAGTTCCCCAGGATGTGACACCATCTATAGATCGAAAACTTTGAAGTCAGCAAGGAAACAAACAAGCTGGTTGATTCCATCTGTGTTGATTGATTGCTTGATTAGCAACCCTCTTTGTTTCATCTCAACAACAGGCAGTAGGGTGCTTTTGATTGTTTTAGCTGTTTTATTTCGTAAAAACTATTGCCAGGATGTATATTGAAATTTAGCCTGGTATCTATTTTGGCTTCGTTTGAACACCATTGGATAGAAATCTAGCCTGGTATTTATTTTGGCTTCTTTTGAACACCATTGGAGTACTTGGGCTATTTGAATTGCTCTGCTTTTTAGTTGTACCGCGGTCGACATAATGAACTCTACATGTTTCGCATGTTGGAATCAAAATTTGAATTCATTTACTTAGTTCGTGGAAATCAGAGTTTCTTGCCTATCGGATCCTTGCCAAGTGAATCTTGAAAACACCAAAAAGATTCCTTGCTAAGTAAATGAGGGATGATTTGCAACCATCATATGGTGTTTAATGTCTGCATAAAAATAAATAAAAGCTAGGTACATTGTCACAAAGATTACAAGTGGACGAATGTAAAGAAAAATGATAACTTTGAAGAACGTAGTTTTTGTAATTGAGCAGAATAACCAGAGAAAAAAATTAAGCAGACTATGTGTCTATTTAATGATTCATGTAGTCGTCATCAGATGTTACTAACACAAAC
>NW_021263172.1:0-3045 GCF_002162155.2 Triticum dicoccoides
TATCCCCTTGATGAAGGTGTGCCAAATATCCGGTCCTAATAACAAATGGACATCGCACCAAATCCTAACATCTATACCGGATGCCCCAGCCCAGCCACACACCGGGACTGGGTCCCATACCGGTCTGATGCACTCTCATAGGCTGCCGCCGCCATCTTCCACCGGTCCATCTCTAGAGCAGGAACTGACACATCGACCTTGCCTGGCCTGCCGTCAATGCCACCACGGCGCCAGACAAATCCACCATCCTACACGTATCCGCCCACACGCGCCCGTTGCCGAACCTCCACAGCGCCATGCCACCGGGATCCGTCGTCGGCCTTACGGTGGATGTGACACCACCCCTCCGCTTGTCCCGTCCAACCAACACTTGCTCCAAAGCGATGCCCTCAGGAGGGACACCCGCATCGAAGGTGCCATCATCATCCGATTTGGTAGATCCAGATCTAGGGTTTCCCCCGGAGCATCACGAGTGGGGTGCCATGACCTGCAACAATGATGCCTCGAGAAGGGAACGACGTCATACACGCCGCCATCGTCCGCCATGATCGAAGAAGGTGCAATTTTCACCGGATGCTGCACACCCTGAGCACGTAGCTGACCGGATCCAAGTAGAGCCTCGCCGTGAAGACAAACGGTGCCATCGGAACGCCGGCAGGGGGCCTCCAGCCGCCCCTCACCGGTCCCTCCATGCGTTGTTGGCCGGCCAAAGTCACGCTGAGACAGATCTGGCCGGGACTCCAAATCCATGGCCACCAGCGGAACCTAACTGTATGTAGAGGAACCAACCCGCCTGCAAGCTGAGAAACGCCGTCCACCGTCGCTTAGTTAGAGCCTCCGCTCAAACTGCTGCCCGCGCGCCCTCCACAAGTGACGCCCTTGCCGTCTGCCGGGAGTCCCACAGCTAACTGCCCACCCAGACGCCTTGGGCGGCGGGCCCACAGCCACCACAGATCTAGCCAGCGGCAGCGGCGGTAGTGGAGGCGACGCGCGGGGGTACGAGGGGAGTGAGCCTATCTCAACTGGTTGGGGGAGGTGATGTACAAACCCAACACCTGGGTTCCCGAAGCATTAACAACATATTTGTTCACGAGTGATAGTTTGGTCAGCGATGAATATGATCTTGTAAACCCCTTCCTCGAAGATCTAGTAGTTATCATCGTTGTAAATTAGTGACATTAGAAATGATGGTACTACTCGAGCACCCGGTCTCGACCTCCGAGATGAAAGCCTAGGTTTGACCCGAGTTGATTACACTTGGCAATGACGATGTTTTTACGTCATTACCTTGTTGAAGGCATTGCTCGGATATTTTTAGACCGATTCTTCAGGGTGAAAACCTCGATTCTGGCCTTGAGTGGTTGGATCCGGTGATGGCGGCGCTAGAGCGTCACTCCCTTCCGGAAGGCATTGCTTTTGAAGAACCTCGTCGTTCGCGTGGTGTCAATTAGATGGTTGGTGCGAATACATTCATTGTTGTAGTTTGCCGATCGTGGATCTGATCATTTTGGTCTTTTCACCTCCCCTATGCATAGCTTTGCTCTTATATGATTTTGCTATTTGTTGGCATGTTTTTGTGTGTGTGTGTGTATGTGTGTTGGTATTGGCTGTGTGCATCCTAGCTATGCAGAGGGCATGTGTGTGATCATTATGTTTGTATCCTCTTGATGCTTCATTTTGAGTCAATAAAATCCACCCTTTAACAAAAAAATTAGTGACCTTACAAATCATGGAAGGTGAAACACAGAAAAATCTCAGATTCCCACAGACATGCATGTTAAAGTAGAAGAATCCACTTTTCTTAGTTATAGGTACACATTCACCATCTCGGCTCTTTTTGTTTGTACTATCAATTATTTTATAATAAATCGTGGATGATATTCACAAAGTTCATGGGTCCATGAGAGATGTTTTGTGTGGCACATTCTAGTGGAGATTAACCTGAAACATCCAAGTGCTTTGATCAAAACATATGTTACTGTACGTATGCTGGAAAAGGCCGTTGCTCTCAGGAAGCGTGCCAAGGTGCTCGGAGGAAGACTTAACTCGAAGATGTGGGGGATTTTTATGGAGTAGTACCTCAAGGTAGGGGATCTCAAGAATGCTCATTGGTGCGCCGACTGTGCAATCAAGAAGGGACACATCAGCGGTAGGAACTGCTGATCTGGGTGCGACTGCATGACGTGGCCAAGGCCTTGGAAATATAGGCTACTTTGCGAAGAAAGAGACGTGGATGGAGCTGAGAACTTCGTTGTGGTGTTAAAGAAGGTGCAACAAGATCTAGGGACGGTGGTGTTCCAACCGTTGGTATGAACCGCATGCAGCTGCTGGAAAGTTCCCCAGGATGTGACACCATCTATAGATCGAAAACTTTGAAGTCAGCAAGGAAACAAACAAGCTGGTTGATTCCATCTGTGTTGATTGATTGCTTGATTAGCAACCCTCTTTGTTTCATCTCAACAACAGGCAGTAGGGTGCTTTTGATTGTTTTAGCTGTTTTATTTCGTAAAAACTATTGCCAGGATGTATATTGAAATTTAGCCTGGTATCTATTTTGGCTTCGTTTGAACACCATTGGATAGAAATCTAGCCTGGTATTTATTTTGGCTTCTTTTGAACACCATTGGAGTACTTGGGCTATTTGAATTGCTCTGCTTTTTAGTTGTACCGCGGTCGACATAATGAACTCTACATGTTTCGCATGTTGGAATCAAAATTTGAATTCATTTACTTAGTTCGTGGAAATCAGAGTTTCTTGCCTATCGGATCCTTGCCAAGTGAATCTTGAAAACACCAAAAAGATTCCTTGCTAAGTAAATGAGGGATGATTTGCAACCATCATATGGTGTTTAATGTCTGCATAAAAATAAATAAAAGCTAGGTACATTGTCACAAAGATTACAAGTGGACGAATGTAAAGAAAAATGATAACTTTGAAGAACGTAGTTTTTGTAATTGAGCAGAATAACCAGAGAAAAAAATTAAGCAGACTATGTGTCTATTTAATGATTCATGTAGTCGTCATCAGATGTTACTAACACAAAC
>NW_021263173.1:0-1388 GCF_002162155.2 Triticum dicoccoides
TTTACTGCATTAAGACAACGCGATTCAAACTGCTGTGTGCTACGGTAGTTGAACCCATTTCCTCTGCATGACCTGTCATTGCCACAGTAACTAGATGAAACTCACTAGCATGTGTAGGAGTTGATTGAGCCATATGTATGTGTTGTTCCTACCTTGCTATGCCTGCTATGCTTAGAGTCGTGTCAGGTCTGGTTCATCTGGGTGATGGGCTAGAGTGAAATGGTTATGTCGGTAATGAGAGTGGTGTGGTGAACACGATTTGGTAAAGGTATCGATGAGAGGCCATGTAGGAGTACATGGTGGGTTGTTTCATTGAAGCCGACCTTAAGCACTGAGATCTGTATGCGTGATTTAAGATACAACTACTACCATGCATTGGGCCCTGAAATATGACCCCGCTCGACTTCTTATTCACCTTAGCTCTCTGTCCAGGAGTTGCAAGTAGTTTCTGGTGTTTGTAGCCTACTGGAGGCCGTGGACAGCGCTGACCGTAGGGGTGGGCTGTGATGCGGTAGGTACGTGGCCGGGTGTACCGAATACCCGTTAGGTATCTCGGAACCCTGTTCACATCGTTCGGGGCCGTATGGGAAACCCCGGCCGGACTCCCTGCGGATGGAACCTGAATAGGCGATAAACCTGGACTAGAGGCTTAAGTGTTTAGGTAGGTCGTGGTCTACACCCACGTCGGCTTTCGCTTGAAGTCTGCCGAGCACATGTCGTGTGCAGACGCTAAGTGGTGGAAACATGTATGAAGAAGTACACCCCTGCAGGGTTATCATAATCTATTCGAATAGCCGCGTCCGCGGTAAAGGACTACTTGGTTGCCTATACAGTTCATAGACAAGTAAATGGAAACTGTTAAAAGTCTCAAGATAAGTGTGAGTGCCGAGGATGGCTCTTCCGTAGGAAGACGAAGGTGGATCCTCGGTAGTGTATTGAATTGGTGAGTAGTGGACTCGTGTGCGCAAAACCATTTCAAGTTGGAGTATCGTAGGATAGCCTAGCCAAGAGTCAAAGCTGGCTTGCTGCAATAACTCCACCAACCCTTCTTGATACTATGCATGTATGTAGGATCTGATGTAAGTCTTGCTGAGTACCTTTGTACTCATGTTGCTATAATCTACATTTTACAGAAGACGCTGCAACCCCTTCTGATGGGTTCTATGTAGACGTTGACATCAACGAGTAGGCTAAAGACCCAGGTGGTGACCCTGAGCTTGTGAAGGACCACGTAGTATAGCTAGGCTTTCCAAGCCTCTTTTATTTTACTAGTTGTCTGTACTCAGACAAGTTACTTCCGCTGCTGGTTTGTATGACTGTATGACTTGTATGTGGGGTCGTGAGACCCGTACCTTTGTGTATGTTATGTATGGCTCACTGAGCCTTAA
>NW_021263174.1:0-996 GCF_002162155.2 Triticum dicoccoides
AGAACTCCAACTAACATGACAAGAAGAGGGAAGGAAAACTCTAGAAGAATTAATCTTCTCAAAGAACGAACAACTCAGGATTAACTCACGGAATGGGACATAGCAACATCTCTCGAGCTGAGAGACGAAGCACACCTCTAGAGGAATGGAGTGGAACAGATGACGAAGGTTCACTAGGTAGACAACGATTCCACACCTAAGAAGGTGGTGAACGGTTGTCAACGTAGCGAGGAGTTGAGTTGCCATGATACCTCAACGAGACATCCTGGAGGGGGGGTGATTCGTAGATATATCCCCTTAAGTGGCAAAAGAATTACCTTTGATTCAGAGATCATTGAAACTCTTTAAACCAGCCTAGGACAATTCTCGAGCGATCGTTTGGAGGGGGTCGGTAGAATGGCATACTCGGACTTGGATGATGTGGATTACCTTGTTGAAGACAATGTAATGGATGAATTTGCTTATCACCGGAAATGGAAGAGACCCATGGTAGAATGGCACATTGGCGGTGCAAGCTGGGAACAAAATGCAAATGCTGGGAATGATTCTGGTAACTAGGGAAGAACCCAACAATAGAGAGTGAATTCACTGTTTGAGAAGGTCATAGCATTGCCGAGGGAACTGAGAGCATCCCAATTAGAGCCGATGATAACACGTAGCGCTTGTGCGTGCTCTCAAGAACTTGAGCATTTCCACAATCATCAAGGTTTTATCAACAACCGCGTCAAGGGTGCTGACAACACAACATACTACCATGATGAATAGCGATGGACGATGCAGATGCGAAGGAGGATAACACTTTCTCAGATTTCACCTTAGCGAGGCCAAGCAAATAAAATCTGGATGATCGACCGAGAGACATTTAGCACTCCGCTTCTAATGTTCTCCTTGATGTGCTAGCGTAATCCACCCATAGATATGGTTTGATATCTAGAACATCAAGTAAAAAGGTCGGACTTCGGAACACAGAAATCCATAGGGGCAACTAGGGAGTAA
>NW_021263175.1:0-1034 GCF_002162155.2 Triticum dicoccoides
GTTTTCCATTCATCTCCCAATTTCATACGAATTTGATGGTATCCACTACGCAAATCAACTTTGGAGAATATTGTAGAGCCACTCAATTCATCAAGCATATCATCTAGCCTAGGAATAGGATGACGATAACGAATAGTAATATTATTAATGCCTCTACAATCAACACACATACGTGATGTACCATCCTTTTTCAGCACTAGAATAATAGGAACAGCACAAGGACTAAGGGATTCGCGTATATAACCTTTGTCGAGAAGCTCTTGTACTTGACGCATAATCTCCTTCGTCTCCTCTGGATTGGTACGGTATGGTGCACGGTTTGGCAGTGAAGCACCGGGAATTAAGTCAATCTGATGCTCAATCCCTCGAATAGGTGGTAATCCCGGTGGCACGTCTTGTGGAAAGACGTCAGCGAACTCCTGCAAAATGTTAGTGACAGCAGGAGGCAAAGAGGAATTACTTCCTCGAATGAAAATAATGCCTCTTTGCACACAAAAGCATAGCAAACAGATTTGCTGAAATCTAGCTCATCAACATCAGATTTGGTGGCAAATAAACATGCACTTTTCAATTTAATTTCAGAAGCAACACTAGATGGTTATTACTAGGCTTCATTTGTTGCTCAAATTCTTTTGCCACAATCTGATTTTCACTCTTATTCGTCTCCTGTTTTGCTTTATTAGCTCTATTAATATCATCTTTCAAAATGGAATCAGGAGTCATAGGAAGCAAAGTAATATTTTTATCCTTATGAACAAGAGTATAGTGATTGTTTCTACCATGGTGTACAGAATTTTTATCAAATTGCCATGGTCTACCAAGTAATAAGGAACATGCTTGCATAGGTACCACATCACAATCAACATAATCAGCATATGTAGATATACTAAAATGCACACGAACAGTACGTGTTACCTTAACCTTGCCGCTGTTGTTGAACCATTGGATGTAGTAAGGATGTGGATGTGGTCTTGTGGTGAGAGAAAGCTTCTCGACCATCTCCATGCTAGCCAAGTTGTTGCAGCTCCCTCCGT
>NW_021263176.1:0-966 GCF_002162155.2 Triticum dicoccoides
GAATTTATCCAAATACTCCATGAAGATTGAGTTCATTAACCGAGAAAAGGTGGCTGGAGCGTTGGTTAAACCGAAGGACATGACGGTGTACTCGTATTGGCCATAACGAGTAACAAAGGCCGTTTTAGGGATGTCCCCGTTTCTGATTTTTATTTGATGGTAGCCCAACCTCAAATCCATCTTGGAGAAGACTGAGGATCCAGCGAGCTGATCGTACAGGTCGTTGATCCTGGGAAGTGGATATTTGTTCTTGATTGTGACCAAATTGACAGGTCGGTAATCTACAACCATCCGGTCCGTACCATCCTTCTTCTTGACGAAGAGGACGGGGCAAGCCCACGGAGATGAGCTAGGTCGGATGAAACCCTTTTTCAAGGACTCATCGAGTTGTTTCTTAAGCTCGGCTAGTTCTAGGGGTGCCATCTTATAGGGTCTTCTAGCAATCGGAACGGTTCCTGGAATGAGGTCTATTACAAACTCAACATCCCTGTCAGGTGGAACGCCTGGCAATTCCTCTGGAAAGACATCCGGGAAGTCACGGACTACCGGAATGTCCTCAAGGTCTGGCAAAGGGCTAGCGTTAAGAGAATATAATTGTCGCTTGGCTATTCGGGTTAAGACATTGACTATCTTCCCCGAAGGATGGGTGAGTTGAACAGTCCTAGAGAAGCAATCAATTTTGGCTTGATGAGCTGACATCCAGTCCATACCCAAAATGATATTAATATCTGAAGATTTAAGGGCTATCAAAGATGCGAGAAAAACAAGTCTGTCGACTTGGATTTCATTTCCATGGCTTACTCTAGAAGTTTGCCATTTGGATCCCGGAGTTTGAATTACCATAGAGGTTGGCATATCACCGAATGCGACGTTATGCAAGCGAGCATAGTTTTCAGATATAAAAGAATGAGAGGCTCCTGTATCGAAAAGAACAGATGCCGGGTGGCAATTAACAAGAAGCGTACC
>NW_021263177.1:0-1578 GCF_002162155.2 Triticum dicoccoides
TACCACTCTGGTGCGGAACGTGTCCTTGTGGACATACGAAGTTCAGTAGCAACTTGATCCGAAGTACCTTGATCATCATCATTGTTTTCCTCTTCGGTTGGTTTGGGCATCACAGGAACATTTTCCTGAGCTGCACCACTTTCCCGTTCGAGAGGTAGTACTTCATCGAGTTCTACTTTCCTCCCACTTACTTCTTTCGAGAGAAACTCTTTTTCCAGAAAGCATCCGTTCTTGGCAACAAAGATTTTGCCCTCGGATCTTAAGTAGAAGGTATACCCGACAGTTTCCTTAGGGTATCCTATGAAGACGCATTTTTCCGACTTGGGTTCGAGCTTTTCAGGTTGAAGTTTCTTGACATAAGCATCGCATCCCCAAACATTTAGAAACGACAGCTTAGGTTTCTTCCCAAACCATAATTCATACGGTGTCGTCTCAACGGATTTAGACGGTGCCCTATTTAAAGTGAATGTAGCTGTCTCTAGAGCGTATCCCCAAAATGATAGCGGTAAATCGGTAAGAGACATCATAGACCGCACCATATCCAATAGAGTGCGATTACGACGTTCGGACACACCGTTTCGCTGAGGTGTTCCAGGCGGCGTGAGTTGTGAAACGATTCCACATTTCCTTAAGTGTGTGCCAAATTCGTGACTTAAATATTCTCCTCCACAATCTGATCGTAGGAACTTTATCTTTCGTTCACGTTGATTCTCCACCTCATTCTGAAATTCCTTGAACTTTTCAAAGGTCTCAGACTTGTGTTTCATTAAGTAGACATACGCATATCTACTTAAGTCATCAGTGAGAGTGAGAACATAACGATATCCTCCGCGAGCTTCAACGCTCATTGGACCGCACACATCGGTATGTATGATTTCCAACAAGTTGGTTGCTCGCTCCATTGTTCCGGAGAACGGAGTCTTGTTCATTTTTCCCATGAGGCATGGTTCGCATGTGTCAAACGATTCATAATCAAGAGACTCCAAAAGTCCATCAGCATGGAGCTTCTTCATCCGCTTGACACCAATGTGACCAAGGCAGCAGTGCCACAAGTATGTGGGACTATCGTTATCAACTTTACATCTTTTGGCATCTACACTATGAACATGTGTAATATTACGCTCGAGATTCATTAAGAATAAACCATTGACCATCGGAGCATGACCATAAAACATATCTCTCATATAAATCGAACAACCATTATTCTCGGACTTAAATGAGTAGCCATCTCGTATTAAACGAGATCCAGATACAATGTTCATGCTCAAACTTGGCACTAAATAACAATTATTAAGGTTCAAAACTAATCCCGTAGGTAAATGTAGAGGTAGCGTGCCGACGGCGATCACATCGACTCTGGAACCATTCCCGACGCGCATCGTCACCTCGTCCTTCGCCAGTCTCCGTTTATTCCGCAGCTCCTGTTGTGAGTTACAAATATGAGCAACGGCACCGGTATCAAATACCCAGGAGTTACTACGAGTACTGGTAAGGTACACATCAATTACATGTATATCAAATATACCTTTGGTGTTGCCGGCCTTCTTATCTGCTAAGTATTTGGGGCAGTTCCGCTTC
>NW_021263178.1:0-1662 GCF_002162155.2 Triticum dicoccoides
ACCCAACACGCTTGATCCCATTTGGCCGGACACACTTTCCTGGGTCATGCCCGGCCGCGGAAGATCAACACGTCGCAGCCCCACCTAGGCACAACAGAGAGGCCAGCACGCCGGTCTAAACCTAAGCGCACAGGGGTCTGGGCCCATCGCCCTGAGCACACCTGCACGTTGCGTGGGCGGCCGGAAGCAGACCTAGCCTAGCAGGCGTTCCAGTCCAATCCGGCGCGCGCCGCTCCGTCGCTGACGTCTGAAGTGCTTCGGCTGATACCACGACGTCGGGATACCCATAACTACTCCCACGTAGATGGTTAGTGCGTATAGGCTCGTAGCCGACTCAGATCAAATACCAAGATCTCGTTAAGCGTGTTAAGTATCCGCGAACGCCGAACAGGGCCAGGCCCACCTGTCTCCTAGGTGGTCTCAACCTGCCCTACCGCTCCGCAACAAAGTAACAGTCAGGGGCCGTCGGGAACCCAGGCCCACCTCTACCGGGATGGAGCCACCTGCCCCTTCAGCCCCCATCTCCGAACAATATCACAGGTAATGTAACTGTGTAAAGTATATCGTATATGCCCGTGATCACCTCCCGAAGTGATCACGGCCCAGTAGTATAGCATGGCAGACGGACAAGAGTGTAGGGCCACTGATGGAACACTAGCATCCTATACTAAGCATTTAGGATTGCGGGTAAGGTATCAATGACTGTAGCAGCAATGACAGGCTATGCATCAGAATAGGATTAACAGAAAGCAGTAACATGCTACACTACTCTAATGCAAGCAGTATAGAGAAGAGTATGCGATATCTGGTGATCAAAGGGGGGGGGGCTTGCCTGGTTGCTCTGGCAAGAGAGAGGGGTCGTCAACTCCGTAGTCGAACTGGTCAGCAGCAGCGTCGGTCTCGTAGTCTACCGGAGAGAAGAGGGGGAAGAAATAATGAATACAGAGCAAACAAAGCATCACAAAAAATAACAAGGCAATACGCGGTGTTCGGTGTGCCCTAACGCGGTAGTAGGTGATACCGGTGAAGGGGGGAAAACATCCGGGAAAGTATTCCCGGTGTTTCGTGTTTTCTGACAGATGAACCGGAGGGGGAAAGTTGCGGGTTTGATATGTTAGGGGTGTGTGGTGGACGAACGGGCTACGTATCCGGGTTCGTCTCGTCGTTTTGGGCAACTTTCATGTTGAAAATAATTTAATCCAAGTTACGGATTAAAAGTTATGATTTTCTAAAGATTTTATGAATTTCTTGAATTTAATTAATTATTTAAATTAATTCGAAAAATGGATTAATGACATCAGCATGAGGTCATGCTGACGTCAGCAGTCAACAGAGTTGACTGGTCAACCTGACATGTGGGTCCTGCATGCCATAGGCTAAGACTAACTAATCAAGTTTAGTTAGTCTAACTAAATGATTAGGTTAATCTAAACAAGATTAATTAAATTAATTAATTAAGTAAACAATTAATTAAATAATTCAATTATTATTAATTTTATTTTATATATTATTTTTCTTATGTTTTTTTTAAAACATTCTAGGGCGTGGGGTGTGGGACCCCACATGTCATTGGCCTAAGTGCCTTAGCGGGCGCACGGTTACGGGCGCCGGGTGGGTCGGGCGACGAGCGCCAGCCCGACGAGGCGCCGCGGGGCAGCGGGC
>NW_021263179.1:0-2173 GCF_002162155.2 Triticum dicoccoides
TACTTGAGTCGTAGAGTCATGTTGTGATGCCATGTTGTATTTGCACATATCGAGCATATTGTGTGTATGTTATTGAAATGCTTGGTATGTGTGGGATCTGGCTATCTAGTTGTTTATCCTTAGTAGCCTCTCTTACCGGGAAATGTCTCCTAGTGTTTCCACCGAGCCATGGTAGCTTGCTACTGCTCCGGAACACTTAGGCTGGCCGGCATGTGTCCTTCTTCGTTCCTGTGTCTGTCCCTTCGGGGAAATGTCACGCGATGAATACCGGAGTCCTGTTAGCCTGCTACAGCCCGGTCCACCGGAGTCCTGCTAGCCCAGTGCTACAGCCTGGATTCACTCGCTGATGACCGACACGTTCGATGCTGGGTCATGGATGCCTGTCCCTGTAAGTTTGTGCCACTTTGGGTTTACGACTAGCCATGTCAGCCCGGGATCCTTATCATATGGATGCTAGCGACACTGTCATATACGTGTGCCAAAAGGCGCAAACGGTCCCGGGCAAAGGTAAGGCGACACCCGTGGGAATACCGTGCGTGAGGTCGCAAAGTGATATGAAGTGTTACATGCTAGATCGATGTGGCATTGAGTCGGGGTCCTGACAGTGTTGGTATCAGAGCTTGACTGCCTGTAGGATTACCAAGCCAAACTGGTCGAAGTTGAGTCTAGAAATTCTTTAGTTATATAAGGGATTTGATTGTGGGATGGAACGTAAGGCTCTTTTACTCCTTATACCTCATGCCCTTCTGATCTGAGTCATCTTATCCTTCCTGCGGGGTTAAGGAACTAGGATTTCTCCTCTTTCTATTAGGATCACGTGTTACTATCAGTGGACTTATAAGATTGTTGGATTTAAGTCTCAGTTCAGTTCCTACTACTTCCGTATGTTAATTGTTGATCTCGAAACCTTGATATTGTGCTTCTGAGTGGCTATGCCACCATTTTTGTAGCATGTCTCAAATCTTTTTGAGCAATTATAGCCGTTATGCTGTCCGAGTCTTCCCAGGTTTCTAAATAGTCTGATGCATTCGCAAAATCCTTTCCCTCTGGTTTCGATGTTCCTTTATGCCAGCTCAATCACACTAATTGTTGAGTTAAGGTATTCTATTGCCTTGACATTTATGTTGGAGTTATTATTATGACCCTAGGTGTCTCAGGGGATCATCTAGTGGTCTAGCCATGATTTGTGTCCTAGTGTGAAGATTCTGGCCTTTATTATCGAAAGCATCCTGTGATGCCATTTAGTTAGTAGGTATTCTATTCCTGGGTTCTTAAACCCGATATTCACCCTACTTACATCATGTTGATAGTGTTGCTAGTTCCTTTAGTATATTAGTAACCTTTGCGATAGTCCTCGAGGTCCGTGGTATATCGTTCTTTCAAATACCATGAACCATTATGGCAGAAGTTTGTTGGATCAAAAGATCACAACAGGCCCTCTATGAGTTCTCCATGCTATATTGTGACTCTGCCAGCTCAACCTTTCTGCATGGGTTATCCGAAAGAATTATGTTGAACTTTGTTCGGCATACCAACCCATGTATCCACAACTCAGAAAATTATATGTTCCTTTGAGATGTTCTCTTTAGTTGCATTCTGACCCTCGTCTATCAATTGATAGTCAAGAGTATGTGTGCGTTCGTTTATCGATGCCTATTACTCTTGTGGTCCGTCAAGCCATTCTATCGCGGAATGACTAGGAGAAACAAACTCCAGTACCTCTTCCATATCTAGGATTGGGTCAAAGCAATTGTGCTCCGCAGATCAAAATGCCAGCCCAGCTTTTGGTTCTGTTCTACCTTGGAGTATTACCCCCTTTATGTCAGAATTGTCATGAGAACTGCACCAACTCTCATGAATTTTGACGTAGTGATACTTCTCACCATCATTACTCATTCCTCGGTTCCGTGTGGTTATAACCGGAATGTCGACAAGTGAATCGTGATGTGTGAAATCAATACGCCTAGCAACCTCGTTGCTGGGTAGTTAAAGGACAATAATTTCATTCTTAGCGTGTTGGTTTTGAATCATCATTCTAAGGTTGATCATGCTACCTAGTCCATTCTCCTGGTTCACTCCTCGATCGATGAGTTAGGATTATTTCAAATCCTTGCTCTATTGATCATATCGTCTTGCCCTGAAAAGCAAGATTGTTCTCGAGCTTAGTAACATA
>NW_021263180.1:0-1226 GCF_002162155.2 Triticum dicoccoides
TGTACACACCTTTTGGGAGAGACACATATGAATCAGAAATTATTAGAATACTCTATGTGCTTCACTTATATCTTTTGAGCTAGACAGTTTTGCTCTAGTGCTTCACTTATATCTTTTTAGAGCACGGTGGTGGTTTTATTTTATAGAAATTATTGATCTCTCATGCTTCACTTATATTATTTTGAGAGTCTTTTAGAACAGCATGGTATTTGCTTTGGTTAAAATTTTAGTCTTAAAATGATGAGCATCCAAGATAGGTATAATAAAAATTATCATATAAAGTGCATTGGATACTATGAGAAATTTGATACTTGATAATTGTTTTGAGATATAAAGATGGTAATGTTAGAGTCATGGTAGTTGGGTAATTATGAAATTGAGAAATACTTGTGTTAAAGTTGGCAAGTCTCGTAGCATGCACGTATGGTGAACGTTGTGTGACAAATTTGAAGCATGGGGTGTTCTTTGATTGCCTTCCTTATGAGTGGAGGTCGGGATCACGCGATGGTTAACTCCTACCAACCCTTCCCCTAGGAGCATGCGTAGTAGTACTTTACTTTGAGGGCTAATAAACTTTTGCAATAAGTATATGAGTTCTTTATGACTAATGTGAGTCCATGGATTATACGCACTCTTACCCTTCCGCAATTTGCTAGCCTCTACGGTACCGTGCATTGCCCTTTCTCACCTTGAGAGTTGGTGCAAACTTCGCCGGTGCATCCAAACCCTGTGATATGATACGCTCTATCACACATAAGCCTCCTTATATCTTCCTCAAAACAGCCACCATACCTACCTATTATGGCATTTCCATAGCCATTCCGAGAAATATTGCCATGCAACTTTCCACTGTTCCGTTTATTATGACACGCTCCATCATTGTCATATTGCTTTTGCATGATCATGTAGTTGACATCGTATTTGTGGCAAGGCCACCTTTATAATTCTTTCATACATGTCGCTCTTGATTCATTGCATATCCCGGTACACCGCCGGAAGCATTCACATAGAGTCATATTTTGTCCTAAGTATTGAGTTGTAATTCTTGAGTTGTAAATAAATAGAAGTGTGATGATCTTCATTATTGGAGCATTGTCCCATGTGAGGAAAGGATGATGGAGACTATGATTCCCCCACAAGTCAGGATGAGACTCCAGACTTTATGAAAAATAAAAGAGGCCAAAGAAGCCCAAATAAAAAAAGGCCAAAGAAGCCCAAATAAAAAA
>NW_021263181.1:0-1299 GCF_002162155.2 Triticum dicoccoides
CCAAGCCGCCCCTCGCCACGCCCGGCAAGCCAAGCGCTAGCCGCCGCCGCCGCCCGACAGCCTCTGGCCATGTCGGTGCCGCCCAAGCCACTCCCACTCGCCACCTGCCCCTGGAGCAGTGCACTCTCGTCCACTAGCTCTTGCCGTCATCCCCAGCCACGCCACGTTGCCCTGCAAGCTACAGCGAGGCGGTTCGCCGGAGAGCTTATCCGGCCGCCGCGGAACCGACCTCGACGAGCTATAAAAGGAGGCCCCCGAGCCACCCCGTGCACGCAGGAAGCCTTAGAATGCTCCCCTAGTTCTCCCATGGCAGCAAATCGACTCGGGGAAGGTCTTCTTCCCCATCTCCGGCAACGGCAGCCGCCACCACTGCCCCGGCCAATTCGGCACCACCAGGGCCTCCCACTCTCCGTTCTCTCCACCAAGAGCTTCCTCATCTTCCCGTGAGCCATCCCCACTACTCAATTTTGATCGGGGCACACCGCGGGAGAAAAATCACTTTGCTCCCGAGGCCACCTCCGCCGAGAAGCTCGCCGCCGGCAGCTCCCTCCGTCCCCACCTACCTGGCGACCACCCGGAGGATCGCCCTGGAGTGGCGGATCCATCCCTGCCCTCTGAGCCCCGCGGGGAGCCGCCGTTCGCCCGCGACGATCGCCGTTGCCTCGCCTCCGCCCGGGACAGAGAAAGAAGAGGGAGAAGACTGGTCAAACCTGACTAGTGGGCCCCCTGGACCCACTGTCAGCGACCTCGTGTCTGTCCACGTGGTTAAGTGGAGGCGTAAAGCCTCAAGTACGCCTCCTCTATACCGAAAGCGTATTTCTATCTGAACCGTTTTCTTTTCTGTTTTATTTTAAATAACAGATTTGACCAAATCTTTGACTGGCTATAACTTTTTAAATATAAGTCCAAATGAGTTGATTCTTTTTCCTACCTTCCTCATATTTGATCTAGTTTATTTTAAGATTTATTTGAAAAAATTTCAAACAACTTTTTGGTTCTGTTTTTGAAATGTGTGTTAATTCAAATATATTTTTAAATAGGATTTTGGGAGAGAGAAGAAACTTTCAAAAGTTTTGGAGTGCACCCTGCCTTTCCACACATTGAAGGCAAGCATTCTGAACCCTGGCATAATATTTTGGTGTGATCGTTGATACCTTTATAACACCACCGCATTTCGAAGGACTTGTTATTTCATGTGATATGATCATATGCATGGGTGCATGTTGTTGATTTCCATGCTGTTGGAAATGGACTCACTTGTGATGATAATCACCCTCATGTGCCTTGCATGCATACCGG
>NW_021263182.1:0-1882 GCF_002162155.2 Triticum dicoccoides
AATGGAAAACAGCATTTAAAACTAAGTTTGGATTATATGAGTGGTTAGTCATGCCTTTTGGGTTAACTAATGCACCTAGTACTTTCATGAGATTAATGAACGAAGTTTTACGTGCTTTCATTGGACGATTTGTGGTAGTTTACTTTGATGACATATTGATTTATAGCAGATCTTTGGAAGAACATTTGGAACATTTACGTGCTGTTTTTATTGCTCTACGTGATGCACGTTTGTTTGGTAACCTTGGGAAGTGCACCTTTTGCACCGACCGAGTATCTTTTCTTGGCTATGTTGTTACTCCACAGGGAATTGAAGTTGATAAAGCCAAGATTGAAGCTATTGAGAGTTGGCCGCAGCCCAAAACGGTCACACACGTGAGGAGTTTTCTTGGCCTCGCTGGATTCTATAGGCGTTTTGTGAGAGATTTCAGCACCATTGCTGCACCTATCAATGAGCTTACAAAGAAAGATGTGCCTTTTCTTTGGGGTACCGCACAGGAAGAAGCCTTCTCCGTATTGAAAGATAAGTTGACACATGCTCCTTTACTCCAACTTCCTGATTTTAATAAGACTTTTGAGCTTGAATGTGATGCTAGTGGAATTGGATTAGGAGGTGTGTTATTACAAGATGGCAAACCCGTTGCATACTTTTCTGAAAAACTGAGTGGGCCTAGTCTGAATTATTCTACTTATGATAAAGAATTATATGCTCTTGTTCGGACTTTAGAAACATGGCAACATTATTTATGGCCCAAAGAATTTGTTATACATTCTAATCATGAATCATTGAAACATATTAAAAGTCAAGCTAAACTGAATCGTAGACATGCTAAATGGGTTGAATTCATTGAGACTTTCCCTTATGTCATTAAACACAAGAAGGGAAAAGAAAATGTTATTGCTGATGCTTTGTCTCGTCGCTATACTATGCTTTCACAACTTGACTTCAAAATATTTGGTTTGGAGACCATCAAAGATCAATATGTGCATGATGCTGATTTTAAAGATGTAATGCATAATTGTAAAGAAGGAAGAATGTGGAACAAGTTTGTTGTTAACGATGGATTTGTGTTTCGTGCTAACAAGCTATGCATTCCAGCTAGCTCCGTTCGTCTTTTGTTGTTGCAGGAGGCGCATGGAGGAGGATTAATGGGACACTTTGGCGTGAAGAAGACGGAGGACGTACTTGCTACACATTTCTTTTGGCCAAAGATGAGACGGGATGTTGAGCGTTTTATTGCTCGCTGCATTACATGTCAAAAAGCTAAGTCACGCCTCAATCCTCATGGTTTATATATGCCTTTGCCTGTACCTAGTGTTCCTTGGGAGGATATATCTATGGACTTTCTTTTAGGTTTACCTCGAACAAAGAAGGGGAGGGATAGCATATTTGTTGTCGTGGATAGATTCTCGAAAATGGCACATTTTATACCATGTCATAAAAGCGATGATGTTGTTAATGTTGCTGATTTGTTCTTTCGTGAAATTATTCGCTTGCATGGTGTGCCAAATACTATTGTTTCAGATCGTGATACTAAATTTCTTAGCCACTTTTGGAGATGTTTATGGGCTAAGTTGGGGACTAAACTGCTTTTTAGTACTACTTGTCACCCCCAAACTGATGGACAAACTGAAGTAGTCAATAGAACGTTGTCTACTATGCTTAGGGCTGTTTTGAAGAATAATAAGAAAATTTGGGAGGAATGCTTGCCTCATATTGAATTTGCTTATAATCGTTCATTGCATTCTACTACTAAGATGTGCCCTTTTGAAGTTGTGTATGGTTTCCTACCTCGTGCACCTATTGATTTGTTGCCTCTTCCATCTTCGGAGAAGGTTAATTTTGATGCTAAACAACGTGCTGAATTGATTTTAAAAATGCA
>NW_021263183.1:0-2282 GCF_002162155.2 Triticum dicoccoides
AATAGGAGATCACTAGTATCATAATTTATGTGACTTAGGTGCTAGCGTGAGTGCTATTCCTTTTACCTTATATCAAGAAATTATGAATGATATAGCACCCGCTGAAATAGAAGGCATTGATGTTACCATTAAACTTGCTAATAGAGACACCATCACACCACCTGTGATTGTTAGAGATGTTGTAGTCTTGTGTGGCAAAATAAAATATCCTACTAATTTTCTTTTTCTTGGTTCCCCACAAGATGACTTTTTTCCCATTATCTTTGTAGACCTTTCTTGAACACCGTTAATGCTAAAATAGACTGTAAGAAACAAACCGTTGGTGTAAGTTTTGGTGATGAGTCTCATGAGTTTAATTTTTCCAAGTTGCCTGGTAAGGATGAAATAATTGGTCTTGCTTCTATTGTCGTGCCTCCTACCGATCCACTAGAACAATATTTGCTAGACCATGAAAATGATATGCATTTGCATGAAAGAAATGAAATAGATAAAATTTTCTTCGAACAACGACCTCTGCTTAAACACAATTCGCCTATTAAACTCTAGGAGGTCCTCATCCACCTAAAGGTGATCCTGTGTTTGAATTAAAACAATTGCCAGACACTTTGAAATATGCTTGTCTTCATGAGAAAAAGATATATCCTATTATTATTAGTGCTAACCTTTCAGAACATGAAGGAGAAAGATTATTGAAGGTTCTGAAGAAGCACCGAGCTGCCATTGGATATACTCTTGATGATTTAAAGGGCATTAGTCCCACTCTCTGTGAGCACAAAATTAATATGGAACCTGATGCTAAACCCGTTGTTGATCACCAAGGTTGTTTAAATCCTAAAATGAAAGAAGTGGTATGAACAAAAATACTAAAGCTTCTGGAAGCAAGTATGATCTATCCTATAGCTGATAGTAGATGGGTAAGTCCCATTCATTGTGTCCCAAAAAAGGGAGGTATTACCATTGTTCCTAATGATAAGAATGAACATATTCCACAAAGAATTGTCACTGGTTATAGAATGGTAATCGATTTTAGAAAATTAAATAAAGCTACTAGAAAAGATCATTACCCTCTGTCTTTTATTGTTCAAATGCTAGAAAGATTGTCAAAGCAAACACATTTTTGTTTCCTTGATGGATATTTTGTTTTTTCTCAAATACCCGTCTCACAACATGATCAAGAGAAAACTACCTTTACTTGTCCTTTTGGAACTTATGCTTATAGATGAATGCCTTTTGGTTTATACAATGCACCTGCTACCTTTCGAAGATGTATACCTGCTATATTCTCTGATGTTTGTGAAAAGATTGTTGAGGTTTCATAGATGATTTTTCCGTCTATGGAACTTCTTTTGATGATTGTTTAATCAACCTTGATCGAGTTTTGCAGAGATGCGAGCAAACCAATCTTGTCTTGAATTGGGAGAAGTGCCACTTTACGGTTAATGAAGGTATCGTCTTGGGACATAAAATTTCTGAATGAGGTATTGAGGCCGATAAAGCTAAAGTTGATGCAATTGAGAAAATGCCATGTCCTAAGGATATCAAAGGTATTCATAGTTTCCTCGGTCATGCTGGTTTTCATAGGAGATTGATTGAAGACTTCTCTAAAATTTCTAGGCCTCCTACAAATCTTTTACAAAAGGATGTTCCATTTGTTTTTGATGATGACTGTGTAGAAGCCTTTGAAACACTTAAGAAAGCCTTAATTTATGCACCTATTGTTCAACCACCTAATTGGAACCTACCTTTTCAAATTATGTGTGATGCTAGTTATTATACTGTTGGTGTTGTTCTAGGACAAAGAGTTGATAAGAAACTAAATATTATTCGTTATGTGAGTAAAACTCTAGATAGTGCCCAACGCAATTATGCTACTACTGATAAATTTAGATCTTACATTGTTGATTCTAAAGTTACTGTTCACACCGATCATGCTGCTATAAAATATCTTATGGAAAAGAAAGATGCTAAAGCTAGACTCATTAGGTGGGTTCTGTTGCTACAAGAATTTTACCTACATATCACTGATAGAAAGGGAGCTGAGAACCCCGTGGCTGATAACTTGTCTAGGCTAGAAAATATTCTTGATGACCCACAACCTATTAATGATAGTTTTCCTAATGAACAATTAGCTGCAATAAATGTTTCTCATACACTCCTTGGTATGCTGACTATGCTAATTATATATATACCACCTAGTTTCACATACCAAAAAAACAATTCTATGATTTAAGACATTACTTTTGGGATGATCAACATCTTTATAAAGAAGGAGTAGATGGTAT
>NW_021263184.1:0-932 GCF_002162155.2 Triticum dicoccoides
TGCAAAGGTGGTGGCACGTCTCCCGCGATCGACAAAGCCCATGAATTGACTCTGGATCCTGTCATGATTAGTAGAACAAGAAACAAAACCCAAAAATAATGTTCCTATAACTACTAGGATGTGGTGGTAAAACGCTCACAGTAAAGCAAATATCAATGTCTTACAAGTTCTTACCATGCAGCAGGCGGTGATCGGCAACCAGCGGTGTCAAGTAACTCCGAATATTGAGTAAAGCGATTGCCAGGGGAGCGTACGTATACACGGTGTAGAAATATGTGGAGCTGGGTTGGCTATATATGGTAGCAAAAGATTAGCAATAATCAATTCAAAGATGCAATGTTGAATAAACGCTCAACGACGGTACTGTGCTGGTCCTAGGCTAGACCGGACTAGAGACGCGAGCCTAGAACACTAATGAGGTCACGTCGTAGCACAACTAGCATCAATGAAGGATACTAAGTAGCTCTCGACAGCAAGATATAAGTGAAGATCACAACGGCAGTAAAGATAATGAGGTGAAACAACAGCCAAGCAGGATATATCAACAACTTTGTCTCCAACTTTCCTCTGAAAAAGTTTGTGCCGATTTTTTTGTTTTTTTTTTCTTCTCTTTTTTTTCCTCACACTTTTTTTTTTCTTTCTCTCCTTTTTTTCTCTCTGACTTTTTTTTCTCCTTTTTTTCTCGTTTTTTTCTCTCTTTTTTTCTCCCTCTTTCCAAAACAAACTAGATAAGATGCAGATTGGATCAAGTGAAGATGTGAACGATCTCAACTATTATTATGACAATGAATGGTGGGTAGCACGTGGTGGAAATTGATGGATGGGTGGTGGACAGCGGAAGAGATAATGATGCAGCGGTGGCGTGACTAATGTGAACAGAACTCGAAACTCTAAACGAACTAGACACTAAGACCAGCAACTCGACACGACGA
>NW_021263185.1:0-1043 GCF_002162155.2 Triticum dicoccoides
CATCGATACCTTTACCAAATCGTGTTCACCACACCACTCTCATTACCGACATAAACATTTCACTCTAGCCCATCACCCAGATGAACCAGACCTGACACGACTCTAAGCATAGCAGGCATAGCAAGGTAGGAACAACACATACATATGGCTCAAACAACTCCTACACATGCTAGTGGGTTTCATCTAGTTACTGTGGCAATGACAGGTCATGCAGAGGAAATGGGTTCAACTACCGTAGCACACAGCAGTTTGAAACGCGTTGTCTTAATGCAGTAAAAGAGAGCAGGAGCGAGAACATGGGATTGTATCGATATGATCAAATGGTTGGTTGCTTGCCTGATGGTTCGATACACTGATACGGTTCTTCGTTAGGGTAATCACGGTACTCCTCGGAGGCAGAACCTGTCGCAAAGGACACCGATACACAACCATCACCAAACAAAGTGCAACAATATGATGCATGCATGAAACATGGCAATATGAGTGTGTTGGGCTAATGCAACTAAAACCAGAAGGGTTTGAGCAAATTTGAATCAAGGATTCAAATTTCAAATTCAAATGTGGCCTTTTAAAGTGCTTTTCCTTGTTCTGCTTAAAACATCAATTTAACTTGTTTGATCATGCATGAAAATAGTACAGATGGATAGATTGGATTTTTTTGATCATTTTTCATATATAATTTGTCCAATTTGGAGTTACAGAATAAAAGTTATGAATTTTTTGAAGTTTAAATAATATTCTGGAATTTCCTGATTTAAATTAAATCCAGAAAATCAATTACTGCGTCAGCCTGACGTCAGTGTGACGTCAGCAGGTCAACGGAACAGGTCTGGGTCAAACCTGACAGTGGGTCCCGCATGTCAGGGTGGTTATTTTAATTAAGATTTAATTAAAACTAATCCTGTATAATTAACAGGGCTGGGCCCCACCTGTCATTGACTCAGGGGAGTCAACCAGGGCCCACCCGTGGTCAAAGTCAAAGCCAGCAACGCCGGCGTTTAGCCGCCGGCGAGCCCGACGCGGCGGCGGGAGTGGTTTTGGCC
>NW_021263186.1:0-1674 GCF_002162155.2 Triticum dicoccoides
GAGTTCATTCGGTTTCTTGCCAAGAAAGTGTGCTCTAGCCAAACAAATCAGTGGTGTTGCTTCAAAGCAATGCCGAACCTGGAGAGCCACCCTGGCATCTATCAATGCTACATCATAACTGAAGAAATTATTTTAATTTACCAGCTATGATCAATGCAGCTAGGGCCGGCAACTTCTATCTATAGTGATACTCCTTTGTTCGTACTAGTAATTTTGATTGTACCCTTTCTTTTTTTTCAACCGTAAAAATGGATGTTTGGAACCGGGTCCGTTCTACTTCCTCCCTCCGTGTACACGGATCTTTTTTCAACCTGATACTAGAGGCGGCACGCAGCGGGGTGATTTCGCGGATTCGCAAGTTTGGAAACGAGCAAAGCCCGCCCATTTGTAACCCTTCTGAAGGTGGAATGTTGTAACGTTTTCCGCTTCCCCGGCCCTCTTTTAGTGCACGCTCTCTGTTATATTAATGGTTACCCATTTAGATTTTGATTTTTCACAAGATCTGCCAAATATATGATTTATGGTGGAGTTCATTCGGTTTCTTGACAAGAAACTGTGCTCTAGCCAAACAAATCAGTGGTGTTGCTTCAAAGCAATGCCGAACCTGGAGAGCCACCCTGGCATCTATGAATGCTACATCATAACTGAAGAAATTATTTTGAATTTACCAGCTAATTTCAATGTATCTAGGGCCGGCAACATCTATCTATAGTGATACTCCTTTGTTTGTACTAGTAATTTTGTTTGTACCCTTTCTTTTTTTTTCAACCGTAAAAATGGATGTTTGGAACCGGGTCCGTTCTACTTCCTCCCTCCGTGTACACGGATCTTTTTTCAACCTGATACTAGAGGCGGCACGCAGCGGGGTGATTTCACGGATTCGCAAGTTTGGAAACGGGCAAAGGCCGCCCATTTGTAACCCTTCTGAAGGTGGAATGTTGTAACGCTTTCCGCTTCCCCCGGCCCTCTTTTAGTGCACTCTCTCTGTTATATTAATGGTTACCCATTTAGATTTTGATTTTTCACAAGATCAGCCAAATATATGATTTAAGGTGGTGTTCATTCGGTTTCTTGCCAAGAAAGTGTGCTCTAGCCAAACAAATCAGTGGTGTTGCTTCAAAGCAATGCCGAACCTGGAGAGCCACCCTGGCATCTATCAATGCTACATCATAACTGAAGAAATTATTTTGAATTTACCAGCTATGATCAATGCAGCTAGGGCCGGCAACATCTATCTATAGTGATACTCCTTTGTTTGTAGTAGTAATTTTGTTTGTACCCTTTCTTTTTTTTCAACCGTAAAAATGGATGTTTGGAACCGGGTCCGTTCTACTTCCTCCCTCCGTGTACACGGATCTTTTTTCAACCTGATACTATAGGCGGCACGCAGCGGGGTGATTTCGCGGATTCGCAAGTTTGGAAACGGGCAAAGGCCGCTCATCTGTAACCCTTCTGAAGGTGGAATGTTGTAACGCTTTCCGCTTCCCCCGGCCCTCTTTTAGTGCAGGCTCTCTGTTATATTAATGGTTACCCAGTTAGATTTTGATTTTTCACAAGATCTGCCAAATATATGATTTAAGGTGGAGTTCATTCGGTTTCTTGACAAGAAAGTGTGCTCTAGCCAAACAAATTAGTGGTGTTGCTTCAAAGCAATGCCGAACCTGGAGAGCCACC
>NW_021263187.1:0-815 GCF_002162155.2 Triticum dicoccoides
GCGCCACCTCCCCCCCTGCTAGCCACCTCCTGCTTCCTTCTCTCGCCTCGATGCCCCGGACGTCGCCACGCAGCTGCCCGCACCGCTCTCACTCTCCCTCGCCCTCCTCCTCTCCCCCCTGCTCTCTCTCCCTCTCACCCGAAGCACCACCGCCGCCGCCGTTCGCCATAGCCATCACCACCGACCTCCCCTCGCCTCCCCGACACACGCGGAAGCTCCGCTCCTCCGCCCTGAAGCTCCCCGTCAAGCCGTGCCCCTCCGGATGCCCCGTGGAGCCGTCGCCGTCGCCAAATTCGACTCCGGCCGCCGTGGACCCTCGCCGGCGATTCGGGAGCTACCGGACATCCCTGACCTCGCCCTCGCGCTCGCTAGTTCCGCGGTGAGCCCCCGCACCGAATCCCCTCCTCCCCGTGTCCATTTGCCCCGTCTAGCTAGCTCGCCACCGCGCCCGTAAGCCCCTCGCCGCCGGCCATGGCGCCACGGTGGCACGAGCCCAAGCCGGTCCCTTCCGCGCGCGTCCCCGTGTTCCTGGTGACGCCGGGAGCCCGTAGGAACCCTCCGTCTCCCCTGCCGTGCACCACAACGCCGCGGCCGCAAGTTGCCGAACTCCGGCCGCCGCCCTGAGCTCTGCTCCGGCGAGCTCCGGCACCCCCGCAGCCCCCCACCAGCTCCCCTGGATGCGCGTGAGCACGGGCTTCGTGTGGGTGGTCTCCGCCGCCCGAATGGTCGCCGGAACGGCGATCCCGAGCCCCTCCGCCGTCTCGGGCCTCGCCGGCGGCTAAACGCCGGCGGGATTGACCGGTCAACCGCGCTAA
>NW_021263188.1:0-1281 GCF_002162155.2 Triticum dicoccoides
GAATAGGACGGGGCAAGCCCACGGAGATGAGCTAGGTCGGATGAAACCCCTTTTCAAGGACTCATCGAGTTGTTTCTTAAGCTCGGCTAGTTCTAGGGGTGCCATCTTATAAGGTCTTCTAGCAATCGGAACGGTTCCTGGAATGAGGTCTATTACGAACTCAACATCCCTGTCAGGTGGAACACCTGGCAATTCCTCTGGAAAAACATCCGGGAAGTCACGGACTACCGGAATGTCCTCAAGGTCTGGCAAAGGGCTGGCGTTAAGAGAATATAATTGTCGCTTGGCTATTCGGGTCAAGACATTGACTATCTTCCCCGAAGGATGGGTGAGTTGAACAGTCCTAGAGAAGCAATCAATTTTGGCTTGATGAGCTGACATCCAGTCCATACCCAAAATGATATTAATATCTGAAGATTTAAGGGCTATCAAAGATGCGAGAAAAACAAGTCTGTCGACTTGGATTTCATTTCCATGGCTTACTCTAGAAGTTTTCCATTTAGATCCCGGAGTTTGAATTACCATAGAGGTTGGCATATCACCGAATGAGACGTTATGCAAGCGAGCATAGTTTTCAGATATAAAAGAATGAGAGGCTCCTGTATCGAAAAGAACAGATGCCGGGTGGCAATTAACAAGAAGCGTACCGAGAACGACGTTGGGATCCTCTTGAGCTCTTCGGCAGAGATACAATTAACATGGCCACGTGAAGCGGTGACCGGTTTGGCGTGGAATATTTTCCCTGTCGGCTTGCCACGGCCAACAGCTTTAGCAGACTGGTTGGGGTTGGTCTGGGGACACTCACGCATATAGTGACCAGATTCCCCACACTTGAAACAAGTCACGGAACTGGTACGTGGAGGAGCATTGTTGGTTGGACCCCCATAGGGCTTGGCCGGAGCAGACTGTTGAACCGGGCGAGGCGCCTGGAAAGATGGCCTCGGTGTGAACCTGGGTGGCAGGGCGGTGTTGGGCACCCACACGCGGCGCTTCTGAGGACCAGCACCGGATGAGGAACCCATGTCACGGCCATGCTTGCGTGTTGCGTCATAGTCAGTCTGACCAGTTTCAGCACTGATGGCTTTGTTGACAAGTTTCTGAAAAGATGTGCACTCATGCAGACGGAGGTCACGGCGAAGCTCAGGACTAAGGCCCTTACGGAACCTTGCTTGCTTCTTGGCGTCAGTAGAAACTTCCTCGGTTGCATATCGTGCGAGATTACCGAACTCCCTGCTGTAAACATCCACAGAAAGTCGGCCTTGGGTGAAACTGCAAAATTCT
>NW_021263189.1:0-1047 GCF_002162155.2 Triticum dicoccoides
TATGCTGAAGACTATTGATTTCAAATGGGACTTATTGGAAAGAATTAAATGCAATTCTGAAGATTGGGGTTCCGATGATGGTAAGGATTCAGGTATGACACCTAAGTTTGATTGTGTTAAATCTTTTATGGATACTGATGCTTTTCGTGGATTTAGCTCTAAGTATGGACTTGACTCTGAGATAGTAGCTACTTTTTGTGAAACTTTTGCTACTCACGTTGATCTCCCTAAAGAGAAGTGGTTTAAATATAATCCTCCTATTGAAGTGAAAGTAGTTGCACCTATTACAGTCGAAGAAAAGACTATTACATATAGTGATCCCATTATTCCTACTGCTTATGTCGAAAAACCTCCTTTTCCTGTTAGGATAAAAGATCATGTTAAAGCTTCGACTGTTGCTCGTAAGAGTAATACTAGGACTTATACACCTCCTGAGGAAATTAATGTTGAACCTGGTATTGCTATGATTAAAGATCACTTGGATGAAGACTTAGATGGGCATGTTATCTCTTTTGTGGGTGAAACTGCTAATATTGCTAGACCCGACACTAAGACCCGTAGACCTGTTGTAGGCATGCCTGTTATTTCTGTTAAAATAGGAGATCATTGTTATCATGGCTTATGTGATATGGGTGCTAGTGCTAATGCGATATCTTATGATCTTTATAAAGAAATTATGCATGATATTGCACCTGTTGAATTAGAAGATATTGATGTTACTATTAAGCTTGCCAATAGGGACACCATTAAACCTATTGGGATTGTTAGAGATGTTGAAGTCTTGTGTGGGAAGATTAAATACCATGCTGATTTTCTTGTTCTTGGTTCCCCACAAGATGATTTTTGTCCCATTATTTTTGGTAGACCCTTCTTGAATACTGCTAGTGCTAAGATTGATTGTGAAAAGAATATTGTCATTGTTGGCATAGATGGTATGTCTCATGAGTTTAATTTTGCCAAATTTAGCAGACAACATCGTGAAAAGGAACCATCTAGTAAGGATGAAATTATTGGTCTTGCTTCCATTGTTGTTCCTCCAACTGATCC
>NW_021263190.1:0-1748 GCF_002162155.2 Triticum dicoccoides
CAATCTTGATGACGATCACCACTTGATGTCATCCTTTCCATGGGTTGTATGATATCTTCCTCTTGATGCAAGCCCATGGATACGTACCTAACCCCACATAGAACTCTCACATAGACCATGGGTTAGTACACAAAGTGCAATGGACAATGCTTACCATACCATGGGATCACTTGATCCCTCTCGGTACATCTTCTACGCTTTGTGAGTTGATCAACTTGATTCACTATTGACTTAGTCTTGATCAACCTTAAATCTTTGCAACTCTCTTCATTTGGATGATGTATTGAAGGTAAACATGAATGATCACACAACCTTCTTCTTCAAGACATGCTTGCAATAAGCTCAACACTCGCATGACCAATCTTTGGATAATTCCTTAATAGCACCTTGGTCAACTCATAAACTCCTTGAAACCAACACATGGACTTCAATAAAATCCTATGGACAAATCCTTCAAATATAACTCAAGACAACCATTAGTCCATAGAGATTGTCATCAATTACCAAAACCAAACATGGGGGCACCGCATGTTCTTTCGATCTCCCCCATTTTGGTAATTGATGACAATCACTTTCAAGAGAGTTTATATAAGGAATTATGCTTCACTATGCAATGCAATAACCAATAGTGCATGCGTATGAGATGCAAATGCTAAGGAACAAAACCAAAGCAAGAGGAGATAACTCTCTAAACTTCTCCACAAAACTCTCTGAAACTTCTCCCCCATTGGCATCGATTGCCAAAATGGGCGAAAAGCTAAGAAGACCAATATAAATTGTGGTCCTCCATAAATTGTGTATTTCTCAACAAGAGAGTGGAATGCAATACACGTATCCAACGGTTAATACTTGGAGGAACACAAACTATATTGAGGCCCAAAGATTGCAAAAGAATGATATGTGACAAAGACATAACAAAGAGAGAAACAAGCAATCAAGCAATCAAAAGATACCAATTGAAGCAAGCAATCAAAGGATATCAATTGAACCAACTAGACCAAAGATCCTATGAGCCACATGAATGAAGGATATTATGATATGAGACGAGGAGTGTTCTAAAGAAACTAGAGAAGCTCCCCATGATTTGTGCACAAAAAAGAATGTTTTGTAATTGGATACAAAGTGCACAAAATAGGATCATAGCTCCCCCAAAATCAATAGAAACTTACAACAAGTGCAAGTGAGCATATAGGAAACAAAGCCTAGTACTTGCAACAAACACATGGTTGAGCAACAAGTAAAAGAGGCAACTTAAGAATGGGCTCAACCAAAATGATGTGTGTGAGTCATGGCGAAGCACTTGAGAAGTCTAAAATTAGGATGAGCATTAAGCATCAACATAGTCTTGAAAGAATGAGGCACACGGTGCAAGGCCTGTCATTCCCACACACAACTAGCAAATGGGTTCACAAGCTTACTAATAAGCATATAAAGAACTTATGCTTGTGACAACCCGTGGTGAAGATAGAAGATGAAAGCCTCATCAAGACGAGGGATGCCAATTAAGATGGCAAAAGCCTCGTAACGATAAGCATGAGGAAAATAATCTTCACCACACAAGAGTGCATCAAGATGCAACGATAGAGGACACGCACTCAAGGCAAAAGCTTTCACGGAGCCACCAAAGAAATAACATAAGAAAGACAAGGTGGACGTGAAAGAAAGGATATCAACTAGAGATGTAATTTCTCTCAAGTGTATAAGGTTCTATGTAGACGAAATCATGATGATATATATATCTACAAAGA
>NW_021263191.1:0-966 GCF_002162155.2 Triticum dicoccoides
TCGGCATTGCAGAAAAACGAGTCCAGTTTGCACATAGTCGGATTTTCCCTCTCGTTGCTCCAAGTGAACCTCCTATTTTGCAAGTGTATCTCTTTAAGCTCACAACTTTGCAGTGTCGCTCGGAACCGATTAATTCTACTTCGGTTGACATGTCTTTTGTTTTTGTCTCTTGCACGATAAATTTGGTTGAAATCCCCAGCCGCAAGCCATGGCATACCGTTGGGCGGTTTTTGGCTGATAAGCTCCGCGAAGAAGGCATCTTTGCGAGAAGAGTCCGCGGGACCGTACACGGTGGTGAGCTTATATTGCACCTCGGAGTCACGAATACGGACCATGGCGGACAGGCAGAAGGTGGTAGCTGTGATGTTAGACATTTCCACAAGGTGATCGTCCCATAGCAGCAAAATGCCTCCACGAGTGCCGTCCGCCGGCCTTTGCGCAAAATTGCGCAGTCTGTTCCCTCCTAAGAAGGAGGCTGTGAAGATTTCGACATTGTGAAGCTTTGTCTCCTGTAGACACACAATATGGCAAGAAGGAGCAGCAATGGTGGCGCTGACAGTAGCTCGTCTATCCGGACAGTTGAGGCCCCGGACATTCCAACACATAACATTGATAAGTTGCACTAACATGGCAACATGGAGTACACTTCCGAACTTGGCCACATGCCACACACAACCCAGCTACGGTTATGCTTGTGCCATGCAACCCAACTACACTTACACGGACCAACACACATGGACCAGGATTTAGCTAACATAGAGAACAATTCCAACTCAAAGACATCAACTTGCTCAGGTGGAGGCCTGCAGAGCAGCAGCGGCATCCTCCATCCTCTCCACGTCCATAGCACCCTCCCCTCCGTGCTGGATGAGGGCGTCCTCCACACCCATTGCTTGCACATCATCTAACTTGAACAAATCTCGCATGGCAGAGATCACCTCCAGCGGCAACTGCTCCTTGAAACGG
>NW_021263192.1:0-2324 GCF_002162155.2 Triticum dicoccoides
TTTAGCTCTCTAAACAATTAGGTAAATGGCCGAAAAACAACAAATGATGTAAGAACATGTTGGAAATTGATGACGTCGCATTGAATGATGCATACTGAGCACAAAAGATGTCCGGAGTTCAAATAAGTTTAAAAAACATTGAAGTGGCCGTGTAACAGATGAGTTCTCGTCCGAAACCCTGATACTCCGAAATAGTTTGTCCAGTTTGTACACGAAGTGCGTCTAGTTTTTGACGTGACCCTCTCTACTCTTTCACACTTTCTATGCGGGTGAAATGATGATACCATGCCAAGTTTCAACATTTTCAAAATTCATTTTTGAAGTGATTTTCAATTTCACGATCATTTAGCTCTCTAAACAATTAGGTAAATGACCGAAAAACAACAAACGATGTCAGAACATGTTGGATATTGATGACGTCGCTTTGAATGCTGCATACTGAACACAAAATAAGTCCGGAGTTCAAATAAATTTAAAAAACATTGAAGTGCCCATGTAATAGATGAGTTCTCGTCGAAAACCCTGATACGCCGAAAGAGTTTGTCCAGTTTGTACACGAAGTGCGTCCAGTTTTTGCCGTGACCCTCTCTACTCTTTCGCACATGCTATGCGGGTGAAATGATGATACCATGCCAAGTTTCAACATTTTCAGAATTCATTTTGTAGTGCTTTTCAATTTCACGGTCGTTTAGCTCTCTAAACAATTAGGTAAATGACCGAAAAACAACAAATGATGTCCGAACATGTTGGAAATTGATGACGTCGCTTTGAATGCTGCATACTGAACACAAAAGAAGTCCGGAGTTCAAATAAATTTAAAAAACATTGAAGTGCCCGTGTAACAGATGAGTTCTCGTCGAAAACCCTGATACTCCGAAAGAGTTTGTCCAGTTTGTACATGAAGTGCATCCAGTTTTTACCGTGACCCTCTCTACTCTTTCGCACATGCTATGCGGGTGAAATGATGATACCATGCCAAGTTTCAACATTTTCAGAATTCATTTTGTAGTGCTTTTCAATTTCACGGTCATTTAGCTCTCTAAACAATTAGGTAAATGACCGAAAAACAACAAATGATGTCAGAACATGTTGGAAATTGATGACGTCGCTTTGAATGCTGCATACTGAACACAAAAGAAGTCCGGAGTTCAAATTAATTTAAAAAACATTGAAGTGGCCGTGTAACAGATGAGTTCTCGTCCGAAACCCTGATACTCTGAAATAGTTTGTCCAGTTTGTACACGAAGTGCTTCCAGTTTTTGCCATGACCCTCTCTACTCTTTCGCACATGCTACGCGGGTGAAATGATGATACCATGCCAAGTTTCAACATTTTCAGAATTCATTTTGTAGTGCTTTTCAATTTCACGGTCATTTAGCTCTCTATACAATTAGGTAAATGACCGAAAAACAACAAATGATGTCAGAACATGTTGGAAATTAATGACGTCGCTTTGAATGCTGCATACTGAACACAAAAGAAGTCCGGAGTTCAAATAAGTTTAAAAAACATTAAAGTGCCCGTGTAACAGATGAGTTCTCGTCCGAATCCTTGATACTCCGAAAGAGTTTGTCCAGTTTGTACACGAAGTGCGTCCAGTTTTTGCCGTGACCCTCTCTACTCTTTCGCACATGCTATGCGGGTGAAATGATGATACCATGCCAAGTTTCAACATTTTCAGAATTCATTTTGTAGTGATTTTCAATTTCACGGTCATTTAGCTCTCTAAACAATTAGGTAAATGACCGAAAAACAACAAATGATGTCAGAACATGTTGGAAATTGATGACATCTCTTTGAATGTTGCATACTGAACACAAAAGAAGTCCGGAGTTCAAATAAGTTTAAAAAACATTGAAGTGCCCGTGTAACAGATGATTTCTCGTCCAAAACCCTGATACTCCGAAAGAGTTTGTCCAGTTTGTACACGAAGTGCGTCCAGTTTTTGCTGTGACCCTCTCTACTCTTTCGCACATGCTATGCGGGTGAAATGATGATACCATGCCAAGTTTCAACATTTTCTGAATTCATTTGTAGTGCTTTTCAAGTTCACGGTCATTTAGCTCTCTAAACAATTAGGTAAATGACCGAAAAACAACAAATGATGTCAGAACATGTTGGAAATTGATGATGTCGCTTTGAATGCTGCATACTGAGCACAAAAGAAGTCCGGAGTTCAAATAAGTTTAAAAAACATTGAAGTGCCCGTGTAACAGATGAGTTCTCGCCCAAAACCATGATACTCCGAAAGAGTTTGTCCAGTTTGTACACGAAGTGCGTCCAGTTTTTGCTGTGACCCTCTCTACTCTTTCGCACATGCTATG
>NW_021263192.1:4847-5835 GCF_002162155.2 Triticum dicoccoides
GTTTTTGCTCTGACCCTCTCTACTCTTTCGCACATGCTATGCAGGTGAAATGATGATACCATGCCAAGTTTCAATATTTTCAGATATCATTTTGTAGTGATTTTCAATTTCACGGTCATTTAGCTCTCTAAACAATTAGGTAAATGACCGAAAAACAACAAATGATGTCAGAACATGTTGGAAATTGATGACGTCACTTTGAATGCTGCATACTGAACACAAAAGAAGTCCGGAGTTCAAATAAGTTTAAAAAACATTGAAGTGCCCGTGTAACAGATGAGTTCTCGTCCGAAACCCTGATACTCCGAAAGAGTTTGTCCAGTTTGTACACGAAGTGCGTCCAGTTTTTGCTGTGACCCTCTCTCTCTGCTCTTTCGCACATGCTATGCGGGTGAAATGATGATACCATGCCAAGTTTCAACATTTTCAAATATCATTTTGTAGTGATTTTCAATTTCACTATCATTTAGCTCTCTAAACAATTAGGTAAATGACCAAAAAACAACAAATGATGTCAGAACATGTTGGAAATTGATGACGTCGCTTTGAATGCTACATACTGAACACAAAAGAAGTCTGGAGTTCAAATAAATTTAAAAAACATTGAAGTGGCCGTGTAACAGATGAGTTCTCGTCCGAAACCCTGATACTCCGAAAGAGTTTGTCCAGTTTGTACACGAAGTGCATCAAGTTTTTGCCGTGACCCTCTCTACTCTTTCACACATGCTATGCGGGTGAAATGATGATACCATGCCAAGTTTCAACATTTTCAGAATTCATTTTGTAGTGATTTTCAATTTCACGACCATTTAGCTCTCTAAACAATTAGGTAAATGACCGAAAAACAACAAATGATGTCAGAACATGTTGGAAATTGATGACGTCGCTTTGAATGCTGCATACTGAACACAAAAGAAGTCCGGAGTTCAAATAAATTTAAAAAACATTGAAGTGGCCGTGTAACAGATGAGTTCTTGTCCGAAACCCT
>NW_021263193.1:0-2109 GCF_002162155.2 Triticum dicoccoides
GGGGGGGGGACCGTAGCCGCCAGGCCCTCGACCCCGCCTCCCTCCCCTCCTCCTCGCCGCCGTGGACAGGCGCTCACAGGCAAAGCCCGAATGGCACGACAGCGGCGAAGCCCTTCCTCCTCCTCTGCCCGTGTGGGGACGGCGCGGGACGGCGACCTCGGGTGGCGGCACTGGGCGGCCACGGTGCCCAGTGGCGTGGCGGCGGCGCGGTGGCCGCAGAGCTCCTGACCCGGGAGGTGGCGCGCGATCGGATTAACGGCCGGATCCGGCCTGATTTGGAAGTGGGGGTCGGCCGGCGGCGTGGATATCGTGGTTCCGGGTAGTGGTGTGCTCTCTAGATGCTAGCTCTTGGGGGGGGGGATGTCCTGGGCAGATCAGCCGGTCCTCTTGGTCAGGTGGGCGGGTGAGGGGATAGCGTCAGGTGGCTCGGGCTCGCTCTCCTTCACTGGGGAGACGCCCGGATCCAGATCTGGGAGTCTGGAATCGCCGCGATTGTCTTGATGACCTCGTGTGGCACGGGTGAGCTGTCGAGCAAAAGCTCCGCGCTTTGGCGCTGACGGCGATGACACCCAACGAGGTGCCTACGGTGACTAGTAAATTTCAAGATGATATGCCGGCTCAGTCTTTCGGAGGTGCTCATAGGGGTAGGGTGTGTGTGTGTGCATTCATAGGCTGAGTGCATGCACGTGTATATGAGTGCTTGCGTCTTTACTGTGTTAAAAAAAGATTGGGTTAATGAGTTGCATTATAATCCAATAAGGAGCAAGTATTTGTGTTTTTAATTAAACGATCTACTTAATGTACTGCTAGTTCAACCACCTGCCATATTTGTGGCCCTTTTTTAGGGGCATATCCATGGCCCTTTTTGCATGGATAACTATATACACACAAGTATGTCAGGATGGTTATTGTAATCAATTTGATCGAAGAGTACATAGTTTACGTTAGTACAAGAAATCCAATTCAGCTCTTGGGAGCATATATGCTCCAGCGCACTATTTTTTATTTTTTTTTTGCAAAAATCAGATTTAAAAAAAAAATATGTGTTCATTGTCCCAAATGCTACCTGCAAATTTTTTCGAGGAAATCTTAAGCATTTTGACCTATATGTAATAAAGACAAGTCGAACGCCAAATGTTACACTTATTTTTGTTTCTTGACCCACAAAGCATTGCTATTCTGTTTCGTCAAGCACACTGGCTACACTAACGTGAATATCTAATTTTTTTAATTTTATTTACTTTACTGTCTATGAGGGAGCACGTGCACCCCAGAGCCAAAACGGCCATCCCCAACCGATGTAGCTAAGATAAAATAAGAGTACCTGGTACGTAGGGTGTAAACATCTTAAGTTGTACTTCTAGGTGGAGTATCCGGTATAATCACAATTAATTTAGTTAATGAGTATGTATATATATGCATTAAGAAGTGTAGATTACTCTATTGATAATGAAATGTGTGTACATAACTGAAGTTCATTTGATAGTAACAAGAATGTTTTCTAAAGGGATTATATATTATCGTTGATTTAAATATTGCGTAGTGTGGAGCATGGATTATAGAGTATGCTCTTTTAGTGGAGGTGCTTTTTATATGAAATATTTTTAAAGTTGTAGCCATTACATATTTCAAAAACCACAAAACAAGAAAATTCTCATGTGAAGGAGAGGGAGAGGGATGAGCGGGTGAGTATACCTGGTTGTAAGGGTTTATTTTCCATATATACATTTCATGTGATACACTCTTGGCTTTTGTAATTTCTCTAGTTGGAAAACATATTGATAGAAATATGTTGGGATCATTTCAATCAAGGGAATGAATTAAATGAAGAAAAAGATGTTTCGGTAAGTTAATTCTATGTTGTAACTATGAATTGCTTAATTTATGCTGACCATAGCATTATGAAAAGTATGTTTTGGAAGTTTATTTTATGCATTCTTTACGGGTAAAAATATTTGATGCTACCAAACTTAGCCGGAAAACTAAAAACTTAAATGTAATTGTATCGGAACATGGAGAGGACATTGTAAAAGGCAAGCATCTCCCCTGTATAAAGGAGTATTTTTTTTTCACCTTGAAGTCATAGATGTATCTTCCGCAAAAAAAAAA
>NW_021263194.1:0-989 GCF_002162155.2 Triticum dicoccoides
ATATTTTCATAGAGCCCTTGGATGAGAAAAGGTTTTGCAAGTTACGGTGTGAGCTAAATATCTTAGAATCCTCTAATGTCCTGTGATCAGGCACACATCCTAACACTTATGCATGTTGATGACTTAGATGTGCAACACACAAAGTAAGGTATATCTTCAATCAACGAAGATTTACACTCTGAGTGTGAACATATTAACATGGAATTTGACTTCGGAGCGCCACGATAATTGTGCGCCGTGTCTAGGTCTAATACTTCCTATACGGTGGGTAACGCCACCACCAACTTTTCTTGTTTGAAGTGTTTCACTCAAGGCGTTATATTGCAATAACTTCGCATTTGGTTTGTCTTCGGTTTCAATTTTTTTCTGCACTATGATGATTTGATTGCTTTCTGATATATATATATATATATATACTAGTGTTCTGTCCTCTACAGCATTCACTTATAGCTATGTCTTCAAGATTGAATCTTTTGAACTAAGTGAATGTGATCGGACCCTAACCTCTCTATGCTTCCTACCTCAAAATCTATCTGTCCAAATCATATGCATTCTATTGAAACTGTCGAATGTCTTCTCTGCGTCCTAGTCAGCAGAAGGCAAAGAGACAAACATTAAATCTGTTTTAAATGGCTTATCTTTACTGTTGAAATCCGGAGAAGCCGTAACAACTCTTCGACATGCCTGGCGGGCGTGGGAACGTGGGACAACCCTGAGTGTGTTGCATGCTTGCCACATGCCCCTCAGATGTGAACCGCCAGGGGCACCAGGGTAATTGCGCTGTGTCTCTCACCTACTTATAAATACCTGTCCCCCTGCGGTAAAGAAATACTTCTTCCACCTCTCCACCTCCGTCAAAACCCTAGCGCCACCGCTAGCTCGCGACGACACCGGCGACGAAGCGCTTAGCTGCCGCGACTTCTCCGACGCCGTCCTCACGCCGGCCGCAGACATTGTCCTCTCCGCCGTCGCCGTAGGTGTCCTCCGTC
>NW_021263195.1:0-1104 GCF_002162155.2 Triticum dicoccoides
GCTAATGGACTGATTCTCAAGGGACTGAAGCCTCGACTGATGCGTGATCTCAAACACGCGGCTGGAGCTTGGGTCGACGAACTTCCATCTGTACTCTGGGGACTACGGACCACGCCTAATCGGTCGACCGGAAGAACTCCATTCTTCTTGGTCTATGGAGCTGAAGCAGTCTTGCCGAGTGATCTTCTCCACAATGCCCCTCGAGTTGAAATCTACAACGAAGCAGAAGCTGAACAAGCGCGGCAGGACGCAGTCGACCTTTTAGAGGAAGAAAGGGAGATGGCTCTGATCCGGTCGACCATCTACCAACAAGATCTGCGGCGTTTCCACGCCCGAAACGTGAGAGGTCGAGCCTTCCAGGAAGGGGATTTGGTTCTCCGAGTGGATCAGCACAAACCACACAAGCTTGCTCCTTCTTGGGAAGGCCCCTTCATCGTCACCAAGGTTCTCCACAACGGGGCGTACCGTCTTTACAACGTCGAACATAATATCGACGAACCCCGAGCTTGGAACGCGGAGCTACTCCGCCCGTTTTACACTTAAGCTTTATCACTCGGATGAGTTGCAATAAAATACTTCTGTAGTTCATGGACCTCAAAATAATAAGCGTCATAATTCCTCCATAATATCTGTCACTTTTTATTTTTTGTCCAATGAAATTCCCCTCAGTGGGTGACTTAGCTGCGAATCCATTTCGCCTAAGTTTGTAAAAATCCTACCGAGTGGTGAGCCAGACTCCCACTCGGAGGCTTAGCTGCGAATCCGTTTCGCCTAAGTTATCAAAATCCTACCGAGTGGTAGGCCAGCCTTCCACTCGGAGGCTTAGCTGCAGCCTCGTGCTCGCCTAAGTTATAAAAATCCTACTGAGTGAAGAGCAACCCTCTCACTCGGGGGCTTAGCTGCAGTCCAAGCACTCGCCTAAGTTGTGAAAATCCTACCGAGTGGTAAGCCAGCCTTCCACTCGGAGGCTTAGCTGCAGCCTCGTGCTCGCCTAAGTTATAAAAATCCTACCGAGTGGTAAGCCAGCCTTCCACTCGGAGGCTTAGCTGCAGCCTCGTGCTCGCCTAAGTTATAAAAATCCTACCGAGTGAAGAGCAACCCTCT
>NW_021263196.1:0-1984 GCF_002162155.2 Triticum dicoccoides
GATCCTGTCATGATTAGTAGAACAAGAAACAAAACCCAAAAATAATGTTCCTATAACTACTAGGATGTGGTGGTAAAACGCTCACAGTAAAGCAAATATCAATGTCTTACAAGTTCTTACCATGCAGCAGGCGGTGATCGGCAACCAGCGGTGTCAAGTAACTCCAAATATTGAGTAAAGCGATTGCCAGGGGAGCGTACGTATACACGGTGTAGAAATATGTGGAGCTGGGTTGGCTATATATGGTAGCAAAAGATTAGCAATAATCAATTCAAAGATGCAATGTTGAATAAACGCTCAACGACGGTACTGTGCTGGTCCTAGGCTAGACCGGACTAGAGACGCGAGCCTAGAACAGTAATGAGGTCACGGCGTAGCACAACTAGCATCAATGAAGGATACTAAGTAGCTCTTGACAGCAAGATATAAGTGAAGATCACAACGGCAGTGAAGATAATGATGAAAAACAACTGCCAAGCAGGATATACAACAACTCTCTCTCCAACTTTCCTCTTGAAAAGTTTGAGACAATTTTCTGATAAATTCTTTCAAAGAATGCTACTAACTCAAGCTTTCCAATGCAAAAAGAATCACTCAATTTCGAGTTGATATGAGGAGTCAAAGAATTCTAAAACTGGCCTGAAAAATTGGAACAAGCTGTGTTCACGAACTTCAGAGGGCAAAAAGACCTATTTAGAAGCCGATTTTGAGGTGTCAAATATTGAACTAGCTTCTGCAACTATTTAGATGCGGCTCGTCGCTATCTTCAATTTGAGTACTCATGGAGCCAAAACGGACTTCGTATGAGGAAGATACACCTGTTTTACTGAACAGTGCGCAAAACAGATTCCAATCCGAATTCAGGTACAAGATTGATTCTAGATAGATCCAATTTTTTTTCTTCTCTCTTTTTTTTCACGCTTTTTTTTCTTTTTCTTCTCCTTTTTTTCTCTGACTTTTTTTTCTCTCTTTTTTTTGTCTCTTTTTTTTTCTCCCTCTTTCCAAAACAAACTAGATCTCAACTATTATTATGACAATGAATGGTGGGTAGCACCTGGTGGAAATTGATGGATGGGTGGTGGACAGCGGAAGAGATAATGATGCAGCGGTGGCGTGACTAATGTGAACAGAACTCGAAACTCTAAACGAACTAGACACTAAGACCAGCAACTCGACACGACGATGCAACCGATAATTCAACTATGCAAGCAATGAAAAGAAAATTGCAAAGGCTCAGATTGGCTTCGACCAAGGATGAATAGATCTAACTCTTTTTTGTGGCTTTTTCTTGGACAATAGGTAAGAAAATAAATCTAATCTAGGAAAACTGGAAATTCTCACCGAGCAACCTGAAAACTGATACCACTTGATAGAGGCGGGGGTGTCCCGATCTTTCGATGAGATGATAACTATCGATTTGGTGGAGACGACTTTGACGATCCGACTACAAACGTGCATGACGTTGCGCCTTAGCAATCGCTAAACCAATCTCCTGAGGTTACTGACGATGCCGAAAGCACGGTCAGCCTGACCACGAAGGTCTATTCCTGCAAGCAATCGAAGAACGAGCAAGAATATGATAAAGCAATCTGAATATTGCAAATATATATGAGGTATTGATAATGGTGGGGATCCGTAAGCGGTCTTGGTCTGGTCGTTGGACACAAACGAAGTACACGAAGTTGCGTTGTCTAACTTTTAACTAAACAAATCCCAAGGAAAAAGCTACTAGATGGATCTACTTATATAGGAGCAAGGGGTGGCGGCCAAGGAGGTGGGAGGACGTCCCAAGGCAGCCTAAAACTAACCCTAGGTCGTACAAGGCTCATGGGCCCAAGTGGAGGTGATGTAACACCTTTGGACTTGTAGTTTGACTCGGATTCTGCTGCAGCATCAGATTGTTTCGTCCACAACTCAACGCTCCGGACGAATTTGAAGGTGATTCCAATTGGGTTGGAAAGTGCACGAAATCTAGTTTCCAACA
>NW_021263197.1:0-1047 GCF_002162155.2 Triticum dicoccoides
TGTCACATCCCTAGTCTGGTATGACCTAGACTAGCTAGTCAGTTGTGCATCATATTTAAATTTCATTTAAATTTGAAATGAGGATTGGTGGAACCCTCAGAATCATTTTTGAAAATGACCCAAATAAAAATTTCTCCAAAAGGGTCCAAGAAAATGCTCATGATGCCCTCTGAAAATATTGGACAGAGATAAAAATCAAAACAATATTTTTAGGAGCTCATGGATATTTATTTTGGCCATTTGGATTAATTCGATAAATATTTGCATTGGAAATATATTTCTATATATATGAAATATGGTCCAAAAATTATGCCATTTATAAAGGAGCTCTGGAATAATATATCTAGCTCCTGCAAAAATTGGCATAAGGTAATAAAATGATTTAATATTTTATTAAATCAAAACAAATGTCAGAAAAATTAGAAAACAGAATAAAAGAGGGAAACCTTACCTGGGCTTCTTACCTGGCGCCTCTGGCCCAGCAAGGCAGCCCAGCCCACCACCGCCGTCGTCCTCCTGGCGCCAGTCGGCCAGGCGTGTGGCCGACGCGCGCGCACGGCCGGAGCGCCACGCCACCAGCTCGCCTGCCTGCCTCCCCTGCCAGCGCGACGCCGCGTTGCTTCTTCTCGGTGCCGCCCCGATCCCCTGGCCTCACCCCCTCTCTCCCGAACTCTTCCCCCTCTTCTGCTCCCTCTCCCTCTCGAGTCCGAGCGCAGCCGCAACGCGCCACCGTAACGCCGCGGCCACCGTCTCCCCCTCGACCCCTCGCTGTGCCTGCGAGCTTTGCCTCGAGCCCTCTTCCTCTCCACCGAGCCACGAGGTCCCGGACGCGCTGCAACACCGCCACCATCACCGTTTCCGTCGCCGGCCATCGAAGATCGCCGCGGTCGATTCGCCGCCTCCGACGCCTCCCCGAGACCACCGAGCTGCTCATCGACCTCGCTGTGAGCTCCTCTTCCATTTCCCCTCCTCCCCGCGCTCGTTCCCGCTCTCTAGCCGCCTTTCTCACCGGAGCCGAATTGCTCCTCGCCGCCGGCCATGGCGCCA
>NW_021263198.1:0-1601 GCF_002162155.2 Triticum dicoccoides
GACGAGAACTCATCTGTTACACGGGCACTTCAATGTTTTTTAAACTTATTTGAACTCCGGACTTCTTTTGTGCTCAGTATGCATGATTCAAAGCGACGTCATCAATTTCCAACATGTTCTTACATCATTTGTTGTTTTTCGGCTATTTACCTAATTGTTTAGAGAGCTAAATGACCGTGAAATTGAAAATCACTACAAAATGAATTCTCAAAATGTTGAAACTTGGCATGGTATCATCATTTCACGCGCATAGCATGTGCGAAAGAGTAGAGAGGGTCACGACAAAAACTGGACGCACTTCGTGTACAAACTGGACAAACTCTTTCGGAGTATCACGGTTTCGGACAAGAACTCATCTGTTACACGGGCACTTCAATGTTTTTTAAACTTATTTGAACTCGGGACTTATTTTGTGTTCAGTATGCAGCATTGAAAGCGACGTCATCAATTTACAATGTGTTCTAACATAATTTGTTGTTTTTTGGTCATTTACCTAATTGTTTAGAGAGCTCAATGACCGTGAAATTGAAAATCACTACAAAATGAATTCTGAAAATGTTGAAACTTGGCATGGTATCATCATTTCACGCGCATAGCATGTGCGAAAGAGTAGAGAGGGTCACGGCAAAAACTGGACGCACTTCGTGTACAAACTGGACAAACTCTTTCGGAGTATCAGGGTTTCAGACGAGAACTCATCTGTTACATGGGCACTTCAATGTTTTTAAACTTATTTGAACTCCGGACTTCTTTTGTGTTCAGTATGCAGCATTCAAAGCGACATCATCAATTTCCAACATGTTCTGACATCATTTGTTATTTTTTGGTCATTTACCTAATTGTTTAGAGAGCTAAATGACCGTGAAATTGAAAATCACTACAAAATGAACTCTGAAAATGTTGAAACTTGGCATGGTATCATAATTTCACCCGCATAGCATTTGCAAAAGAGTAGAGAGGGTCACGGCAAAAACTGGATGCACTTCGTGTACAAACTGGACAAACTCTTGCGGAGTATCAAGGTTTCGGACGAGAACTCATCTGTTACACGGGCACTTCAATGTTTTTAAAACTTATTTGAACTCCGGACTTCTTTTGTGTTTAGTATGCAGCATTGAAAGCGACGTCATCAATTTCCAACATGTTCTGACATCATTTCTTGTTTTTCGGTCATTTACCTAATTGTTTAGAGAGCTAAATGACCGTGAAATTGAAAATAACTACAAAATGAATTCTGAAAATGTTGAAACTTGGCATGGTATCATCATTTCACCCGCATAGCATGTGCAAAAGAGTAGAGAGGGTCACGGCAAAAACTGGATGCACTTCGTGTACAAACTGGACAAACTCTTTCGGAGTATCAGGGTTTCGGACGAGAACTCATCTGTTACACGGGCATTTCAATGTTTTTTAAACTTATTTGAACTCCGGACTTCTTTTGTGTTCAGTATGCAGCATTCGAAGCGACGTCATCAATTTCCAACATGTGCTGACATCCTTTGTTGTTTTTCGGTCATGTACCTAATTGTTTAGAGAGCTAAATGATCGTGAAATTGAAAATCACTAAAAATGAATTCTGAAAATGTTGAAACTTGGCATGG
>NW_021263199.1:0-1318 GCF_002162155.2 Triticum dicoccoides
GAAATAGACCTTCGCCGAGCGAGCCGTGTTCCTCTTGCGTTTGGCCAAACTGTTGGTGCTGCTGTTGATACTTCTGTGGCTCCTGCTACTGCTGTTGCTGGTACCCAGGAGGATGATGAGTATGCGGGCGATTATGAGGATGAGGTTGATCAAAATCAGATCTACGAGCAGCCACCAGCACCACCACCAGCAGGTCGACCTCAGGTATATATTCGTAATGGTAGGCCTGCACCACCACCTCAGGTACGAGATGATGTCCATATTCCTAAACTGAAATTGAATATTCCACCATTTGAGGGTAGATATGTTCCTGATATATATCTTACTTGGGAGTTAGAAACTGAACACGATTTACATGTTTACAATATCCTGAGGAGAGACGAGTTGCTGCTGCTGTTTGTGCTTTCACTAGTTTTGCATGTGTATGGTGGTCTGAACATTGTAGATTATATCCTATTCCAACTACTTGGGCTGCTTTGAAAACTGCTATGCGTACGCGTTGGGTTCCACCATATTATCAACGTGAATTGCTTCAAAAATTGCAGCGTTTAAGACAAGGAAAAAATTCTGTAGAAGAATATTATCAGGAATTACAAACTGGCATGATTAGATGTGGTATTGTTGAGGAGAATGAAGCTATGCTTGCACGTTTTCTGGGTGGATTAAATAGAGAGATTCAGACCATTCTAGACTATAAGGAGTATACTAATATCACTCGTTTATACCATCTTGCTTGTAAAGCTGAACGTGAAGTGCAGGATCGACAAGCATTGGGGCGAACTAACTTTTCTGCAGGCCGACCTTCATCATGGACACCACGTGCATCTTCTACTTCAACTGCACCAGCACCTCCATCAGGTGCCACCTCCAGCCGTGATACAAGAAAACAGGCACAACCACCATTATCTGCCAAGAGCGCACCTGCGGGGCCTACACAGCGTTCTTCTTCTTCCATAGCATCAACAGGGCACACAAGTGATATTATTTGTCGTCGTTGTAAGGGAGGAGGTCATTATGCAAGAGAATGCAAATCTCCGCGTGTGATGATTGCTACCGCGGATGGTGGATATGAGTCCGCTAGTGACTATGATGAGGAGACTTTGGCTCTTATTACACGTGAAGAACATGGTGGAGATGATTCTGATAATGAGACGCAATACATGGCTCCTGAAGACGCTGACAGGTATGAATGTTTAGTTGCTCAACGTGTTTTGAGTGTGCAGATCACACAAGCTGAGCAAAATCAGAGGCACAATTTGTTCCATACCAAGGGAGTTGTGAAGGAACGTTCTGTGCGCGTCATCATAGACGGAGGGAG
>NW_021263200.1:0-1014 GCF_002162155.2 Triticum dicoccoides
CCAAAAATAATGTTCCTATAACTACTAGGATGTGGTGGTAAAACGCTCACAGTAAAGCAAATATCAATGTCTTACAAGTTCTTACCATGCAGCAGGCGGTGATCGACAACCAGCGGTGTCAAGTAACTCCGAATATTGAGTAAAGCGATTGCCAGGGGAGCGTACGTATACACGGTGTAGAAATATGTGGAGCTGGGTTGGCTATATATGGTAGCAAAAGATTAGCAATAATCAATTCAAAGATGCAATGTTGAATAAACGCTCAACGACGGTACTGTGCTGGTCCTAGGCTAGACCGGACTAGAGACGCGAGCCTAGAACACTAATGAGGTCACGTCGTAGCACAACTAGCATCAATGAAGGATACTAAGTAGCTCTGGACAGCAAGATATAAGTGAAGATCACAACGGCAGTAAAGATAATGAGGTGAAACAATAGCCAAGCAGGATATATCAACAATTTTGTCTCCAACTTTCCTCTGAAAAAGTTTGTGCCGATTTTTTTGTTTTTTTTTTCTTCTCTTTTTTTTCCTCACACTTTTTTTTCTTTCTCTCCTTTTTTTCTCTCTGACTTTTTTTTCTCCTTTTTTTTCTCCTTTTTTTCTCATTTTTTTCTCTCTTTTTTTCTCCCTCTTTCCAAAACAAACTAGATAAGATGCAGATTGGATCAAGTGAAGATGTGAACGATCTCAACTATTATTATGACAATGAATGGTGGGTAGCACGTGGTGGAAATTGATGGATGGGTGGTGGACAGCGGAAGAGATAATGATGCAGCGGTGGCGTGACTAATGTGAACAGAACTCGAAACTCTAAACGAACTAGACACTAAGACCAGCAACTCGACACGACGATGCAACCGATAATTCAACTATGCAAGCAATGAAAAGAAAATTGCAAAGGCTCAGACTGGCTTGGACCAAGGATGAATAGATCTAACTCTTTTTTGTGGCTTTTTCTTGGACAATAGGTAAGAAAATAAATCTAATCTAGGAAAACTGGAAATTCTCACCGA
>NW_021263201.1:0-1496 GCF_002162155.2 Triticum dicoccoides
CGTCGGAATTGGCCAAAACTGTGAGTTTTGACGACAGAGACGCAAACGCACCATGGGGATTGTAAATCGTGGAAATCGCTCTGGGATGCCAAAACGGTGAGTAATAGTACATAAAACACACCAGAAATTGGCCAAAATTGTGAGTGTCATTGACCGACACGTAAATGCACCACGGGGTTCGTAAATCGTGGAAATCAAGCTTGGACCCAAAAACAGAGTAATAGTCCAAGAAAAGGGCCAGAATCGGCCAAAACTGCGAGTGTTGATGACCGACACGTAAATGCACCCTGCGGTTCGTTAACCGTGGAAATCACTCCGGGGCCCCAAAACAGTGAGTAATAGTCCATGAAACAGGCCAGAATCCGCCCAAACTGTGAGTGTTGATGACTACCACGTAAGTGCGCTTTGGGGTTCAACAACTACGGAAATCACTTCAGGACTAGAAAACGGTGAATAAAAGTCCACAAAATGCGTTAGAATTGGCCAAAATTGTGAGTGTTCATAACCAACACGTACGCGCACCCGGGGGTTCGTTAATCGTGGAAATCATTCTAGGGCCCCAAAACAATGAGTAATTGTCCATGAAACGGGCCAGAATTGGTCAAAACTACTAGTATTGATGACCGACATGTAAACGCACCCCGCGGTTCGTTAATCGTGGAAATCACACCAGGGCCCCAAAACAGTGAGTGTTGATGACCGACACCTAAACGCACCTTGGGGTTCAACAACTATGGAAATCGCTTCGGGACCCCTAAATGGTGAGTAATAGCCCACGAATCACGTCAGAATTGGCCAAAACTGTGGGTGTTGACGACAGACACGCAAACGCACTCCGGGGATTGTCAATCATGGAAATCGCTCTGGGACGCCCAAACGGTCAGTAATAGTGCACGAAACGGACGAGAAATGGCCAAAATTGTGAGTGTTTATGACCGACACGTAAACGCACTCCGGAGTTCGTCAATCGTGGAAATCACTCCGGCACCCCAAAACTAAGTAATAATGCAAGAAATGGTCCAAAATTGGCCCAAAGTGCGCTTGTTGATGATCGACATGTAAGCGCACCATGGGGTTAAACAACCGTGGAAATCACTTTGGGGCCCCAAAACGGTGAGTAATAGTCCATGAAATGGGCCAACATCGGCCAAAACTGTGAGTGTTGATCACAGACACCTAAACGGACCTTAGGGTTCAACCACTATGGAATCGCTTCGGGAACCCTAAATGATGAGTAGTAGTCCACGAATCGCGTCGGAATTGGCCAAAACTGTGAGTTTTGACGATAGAGACGCAAACGCACCACGGGGATTGTAAATCGTGGAAATCGCTCTGGGACGCCAAAACGGTGAGTAATAGTACACAAAACAGACCAGAAATTAGGCAAAATTGTGAGTGTCATTGACCGACACGTAAATGCACCACGGGGTTCGTAAATCATGGAAATCAAGCTTGGACCCAAAAACAGAGTAATAGTCCAAGAAAAGGGCCAGAAT
>NW_021263202.1:0-1236 GCF_002162155.2 Triticum dicoccoides
CGGGCGGCCAGTGGCGGCAGCGCGCAGGGAGGGAGGGGCAGCCGGTCGGCGGCAGCAGCTCGCTGGTAGGGAGGGGCGACCGGCTGGTGGTGGCAGCGCGTGGGGAGGGAGGGGCAGCCGGCCGGTGGCGGCAGCTCGCTGGTAGGGAGGCGGCCGGCCGGTGGCGGCAGCTCGCTGGTAGGGAGGGGCGGCCGGCCGGTGGCGGCAACGTGCGGGTAGGGTGGGGCGAGCGGCCGGCGGCGGCATCGCGTTGCGTCGGGTGGGTGGTATGTCCAGATTCAACCGGGGCCTATATATATATATGGGGAGGGGGCACCACACAAGGACACAACATTGTCTTAGCCGTGTGCGACGCCCCCGTCCACCATTTACTCCCTCCGTCATATTTTCGTAGTGCTTAGGCGAAGCCCTGGGAAAATCACATTACCGTCACCATCACCACACCGTCGTGCTGCCGGAACTCATCTACTACCTTACCATCTTGCTGGATCAAGAAGGTGGAGGACGTCACCGAGCTGAACGTGTGCAGAATGCGGAGGTGTCGTACGCTCGGTACTACATCGGTTGGATCGCGAAGAAAGTTTGACTACATCAACCGTGTTGTGAAACGCTTCCGCTTACGGTCTACGAGGGTGAGGGAGTCCTGGATTAGGGGGTGTTTGGGTAGCCGGACTATACCTTCAGCCGGACTCCAGGACTATGAAGATACAAGATTGAAGACTTCGTCCCGTGTCCGAATGGGACTTTCCTTGGCATGGAAGGCAAGCTTGGCGATGCGGATATTCAAGATCTCCTACCATTGTAACCGACTCTGTGTAACCCTAACCCTATCCGGTGTCTATATAAACCGGAGGGTTCTAGTCCGTAGGACGACTTCATTATACAACAATCATACCATAGGCTAGCTTCTAGGGTTTAGCCTCCTTGATCTCATGGTAGATCTACTCTTGTATTACCCATATCATCAATATTAATCAAGCAGGAGTAGGGTTTTACCTCCATCGAGAGGGCCCGAACCTGGGTAAAAACATCGTGTCCCTTGTTTCCTGTTACCATCCGCCTAGACGCACAGTTCGGGACCCCCTACCCGAGATCTGCCGGTTTTGACACCGACATTGGTGCTTTAATTGAGAGTTCATATGTGTTGTCACTTTTAGGCCCGATGGCTCCTTTGATCATCAACGACGATGCGGTCCAGGGTGAGACTTTTCTCCCCGGACAGATCTTCGTCTTCGG
>NW_021263203.1:0-871 GCF_002162155.2 Triticum dicoccoides
CAACACTGGCAGTTTTGGCCTATTCTGGCCCGTTTCGTGGACTATTACTCACCGATTTGGGGTCCCGGAGCGATTTCCATAGTTATTGAACCCCAAGGTGCACTTCGTGTCGGTCGTCAACACTGGCAATTTTGGCCGATTCGGGCCCATTTCGTGGACTATTACTCACTCTTTTGGGGTCCCGGAGTGATTTCCACGATTAAAGAACACTGGGGTGCGTTTATGTGTTGGTCATCAACACTCGCAGTTTAGGCCGATTCTGGCCCGTTTCATGGACTTTTACTCACCGTTTTGAGGGCCCGAAGCAATTTCCATAGTTATTGAACCCCAAGGTGCACTTACTCACTCTTTTGGGGCCCCGGAGTGATTTCGTCGACTAATGAACCCTGGGGTGCGTTTACGTGTCGGTCATCAACGCTCGCAGTTTTGGCCAATTCTGGTCCGTTTCTTTGATTATTACTTACCGTTTTGGGGTCCCGAAGCGATTTTCATAGTTATTGAACCCCAAGGTGCGCTTACGTGTCGGTCATCAACACTGGCAGTTTTGGCCGATTCTGGCCCGTTTCATGGACTATTACTCACTGTTTTGGGGTTCCGGAGTGATTTCCACGATTAATGGACCCTGGGGTGCGTTTACGTGTCGGTCATCAACACTCGCAATTTTGGCCGATTCTTTGATTATTACTCACCGTTTTGGGGTCCCGAAGCAATTTCCATAGTTATTGAACTTCAAGGTGCGCTTATGTGTCGGTCATCAACACTGGCAGTTTTGGCCTATTCTGGCCCGTTTCGTGGACTATTACTCACCGATTTGGGGTCCCGGAGCGATTTCCATAGTTATTGAACCCCAAGGTGCACTTACGTGTCGGTC
>NW_021263204.1:0-1120 GCF_002162155.2 Triticum dicoccoides
AACGGCGCCCGAACGAATAGTCAAGGGGTACTCGCTTCAGCTCGGGTGCATTGTCCGGAGCACCGTCTCGATCAACACCGAGAACCTGAGGCATCCTGACCGGGGGAATTTGCGCCACCTCCTCTTCACGAAGCTGCACGAACGATACAAGTTCCCCGCTGAATTCGAAAACACAAGCCTCAAAGGGAATAAAGTGAACAATGCTGCCCTCACGAAGATGAGCAAGGCCCTGTCTACTTGGAAAAGCAATGTGAAGAGAATGATCGAGAAAGGTGAGAGTTATGAGAAGATCAAGGAGAAAAATCCTTCGATCACCGAAGATGACTACAACGACTTCAAGATCAATTGCTCGAGCACCGCAAGCTCCCAATCAAGTGAGTGGGGGAAACAAATGCGGGAGCTGAACATAGGGGAACACACACTCGGTCCCGGCGGTTACAGAGTGGCGGAGCCTATATGGGACAAGGAGGAGGCAGACCATGCCGAGCAAGGCCTACCGCCCCTCTTCGATAAATACGGTGACAAGCATACCAGGAACTTTGTCAGGGCCCGGTACAAGAAGGACCCGAAAACAAAGGAGCTTACCACGGATCCGAAGACCAGGCGGCTTGAGCTTGTTCTGGTAAGGAATACACCCCCGCGTAATTAGCTCCATATGGTTGCATTCTAATTAATGAAGCCGAATTTCTAAATGGTTCACATTCCTTCCGCAGGCGACTGAAAGCAGTAGCACGGGGTCGACTCAGAGCAACCCTTGGGACACCACTCTAAATAGGGGGTTGAATATAATGAAGAACAAGGATAAGCTCAGTAAGCCGACGTCAGCTGGTCGTGTGGCCGGCAAAGGCTTGTCGACAAAATGGGGGTCATACTATACCGCTGGTGTGCGGAAGGAGAAAAAGACCAGCTCGGAAAGCCAGGCGCGAGAGGTTCAAGAACTCAAGGCACAGGTGGCGCGGATTCCGGAGATTGTCCAAGAGCAAGTGGAACAACGACTCAGAGCGACGATCACCGCCCTTGTGCCTACCTTGATCTCGGGGTTGAGTGCGTGGATTGCGGGCGGCCAACAGGGGCCGCCCCCGATTCCTAGCTTCACGGCCAGCAACTCGCATAATGCGAT
>NW_021263205.1:0-1004 GCF_002162155.2 Triticum dicoccoides
AAGGATGATGAAGGCTATGATTCCCCCACAAGTCGGGATGAGACTTCGGACTTTAAAAAAAAGGGAAAAAAAGAGAAAGGCCAAAAAGAAAAAGGAAAAAAAAGAAGGCCAAAGAAAAAAAAGAAAAAAAAGAAAAAAAGAAGAGAAAAAGAAAAAGAAAAAAATAAAATGAGAGAAAAAGAGAGAAGGGACAATGCTACTATCTCTTTTTCCACACTTGTGCTTCAAAATAGCACCATGATCTTCATGATAGAGAGTCTCATATGTTCTCACTTTCATATACTAGTGGGAATTTTTCATTATAGAACTTGCTTGTATATTCCAATGATGGGCTTCCTCAAAAGTGCCCTAGGTCTTCATGAGCAAGCAAGTTGGATGCACACCCACTAGTTTTCTTTTGTTGAGCTTTCATATATTTATAGCTCTAGTGCATCCGTTGCATGGCAATCCCTACTCACTCACATTGATATCTATTAATGGGCATCTCCATAGTCCGTTGATACGCCTAGTTGATGTGAGACTATCTTCTCCTTTTTGTCTTCTCCACAACCACCATTCTATTCCACATATAGTGCTATGTCCATGGCTCACGCTCATGTATTGCGTGAAAGTTGAAAGAGTTTGAGATTATTAAAGTATGAAAAAATTGCTTGGCTCGTCATCGGGGTTGTGCATGATTGAATACTTTGTGTGATGAAAATAGAGCAAATGCCAAACTATATGATTTTGTAGGGATAACTTTCTTTAGCCATGTTATTTTAAGAAGACATGATTACCTTGATTAGTATGCTTGAAGTATTACTATTTCTTATGTCAATATGAACTTTTATTTTGTATTCATTTGGATCTAAACATGCATGCCACAATGAAAGAAAATTACATTATGAATTGTGCTAGGTAGCATTCCACATCAAAAATTCTCTTTTTATCATTTACCTACTCGAGGACGAGCATGAATTAAGCTTGGGGATGCTTGATACGTCTCCAACGTATCTATAATTTTT
>NW_021263206.1:0-1654 GCF_002162155.2 Triticum dicoccoides
TGAAATTATTCGCTTGCATGGTGTGCCAAATACTATTGTTTCAGATCGTGATACTAAATTTCTTAGCCACTTTTGGAGATGTTTATGGGCTAAGTTGGGGACTAAACTGCTTTTTAGTACTACTTGTCACCCCCAAACTGATGGACAAACTGAAGTAGTCAATAGAATGTTGTCTACTATGCTTAGGGCTGTTTTGAAGAATAATAAGAAAATGTGGGAGGAATGCTTGCCTCATATTGAATTTGCTTATAATCGTTCATTGCATTCTACTACTAAGATGTGCCCTTTTGAAGTTGTGTATGGTTTCCTACCTCGTGCACCTATTGATTTGTTGCCTCTTCCATCTTCGGAGAAGGTTAATTTTGATGCTAAACAACATGCTGAATTGATTTTAAAAATGCATGAGTTAACTAAGGAAAACATTGAGCGTATGAATGCTAAATATAAACTTGCTGGAGATAAGGGTAGAAAATATGTTGTGTTTGCACCTGGAGATCTTGTTTGGTTACATTTGCGTAAGGATAGATTTCCTGATTTGCGCAAATCAAAGTTAGTGCCACGTGCTAATGGTCCCTTTAAGGTGTTAGAGAAAATAAATGATAATGCATATAAACTTGAGCTGCCTGCAGATTTTGGGGTTAGTCCCACTTTTAACATTGCAGATTTGAAGCCTTATTTGGGTGAGGAACATGAACTTCCGTCGAGGACGACTTCATTTCAAGAAGGGGAGGATGATGAGGACATCAATACAATTGTTACACCCACAGCCCCTGCTGCTATACATACTGGACCAATTACTAGAGCTCGTGCACGCCAACTAAATTACCAGGTACTTTCGTTTCTTGGTAATGATTCTAATGTTCATGAGAATATGATGCTGCCTAAATTGGATACATTTGTTTTGCTTACAAATGAAGGGCCTAGCTTGGAGAAGGATGAACATTGGAGCAAGAACAAGCATGGAGATGATGGCATGCGCAAGGGGAACAAGAACGGAGTTACAAGTGATGATTTCAGGACTTTGAAGCCACCATAATGGGTGCATGAAGCCTTGGACGAAATATACAAGATGCCACTTCATAAATTTTGTCCCGAGGCTATTTTAGGTGCTGCGTCACCTTATTATTGGGCCAGGCTCATGTAATTTCGAAATACATAAGTATAGGCTATTTTTAGAGTACGTATGTGTGGGGAAACAAGAGATAGGGTTGATTTCGGACCCCTCCACCAAGGGCCACGAAATCCCCCCCCCTCTTCCTCCATATATACAGCCCTTAGGGCATCGTTTAGACTTCGGGTTTTGTTTAGATTAAAAGTTCGCCATAGCTGCAACTTCGCGTACTTCGTTTGTGTTCAACGACCAGACAAAGGCGTCACAGAACCCCACCTTGATCAATAAAGCTTTCATCTTATATTCACAATATCCAGATTGCAATCTCAGTTTCTTGCTTGTTCTTCGTTTGCTCGCAGGAAACAGACCCTCGTGGTCAGGTTGATCGTGCTCCGGCGTGGTCAATAACCTCTCGGAGTTGGTTTAGCGATTGCTAAGGCGCGACGTCCTCGCACGTTCGTAGTCGGATCGTCAAAGTCGACTGCCACCAAAGCGATATCCATCATCTCATCGAAAGACGGGACACCTTTGCCTCTATCAAGA
>NW_021263207.1:0-1792 GCF_002162155.2 Triticum dicoccoides
GGAAATCGCTTCGGGACACCAAAACGGTGAGTAATAGTCTACGAAACGGGCAGAATTGGCCAAAGCTATGAGTGTTGACGACGGACACGTAAACGAACCTCGGGGATCATCAATCGTAGAAATTGCTCTGGGACCCCAAAACACCGAGTAATAGTCCAAGAAACGGGCCAGAATCGGCCAAAACGATCAGTGTTGATGACTGACAGGTAATCGCACCTTGGGGTTGAACAACTATGGAAATCGCTTCGGGACCCCAAAACGGTGAGTCATAATCCACGAAATAGGTCAGAATTGGCCAAAACTATGAGTGTTGACGGTGGACACGTAAACGTACCCCGGGGATCGTTAGTCGTGGAAATCGCTCTAGGCCCCAAAATGCTGAGTAATAGTGCCTGAAACAGACCAGAATCAACCAAAATTGTGATTGTTGATGACCAACACGTAAACGCACCCGGGGTTGGTCAATCGTGGAAATCATTTCGGGACCCCAGAACTGAGTAGTAGTCCACGAAACGGGCTAGAATCGGCCCAAACTGTGAGTCTTGACAACCAACACGTAAGCACACCCTGGGGTTCGACAACCATGGAAATTGCTTTGGGACCCCAAAATGGTGAATAATAGTCGACGAAATAGGTCAGAATCGACGAAAACTGCCAGTGTTGATGACCGACACGTAAACGCACCCTGGGATTCGTCAATCGTGCATATTACTTCAGGACCCCAAAACTGAGTAATAGTCCAAGAAACGGGCCAGAATTGGCCCAAACTGCGAGTCTTGATGACTGACACGTAAGCACACGTTGGGGTTCGACAACCATGGAAATTGCTTGGGGACCCCAAAACGGTGAGTAATTGTCCATGAAAGAGCCCGGAATCAGAAAAATCAAGGATTATTGATGAATGATACATAAACGCACCCAAGGGTTCGTCAATCGTGGAAATCTCTCAGGGACCACAAATTAGTGAGTAATAGTCCATGAAACGGGCCAGAATTGGCCAAAACTGCGAGTGTTGATGACCGGCACATAATCTTATCTTGGGGTTTAACAACTATGGTAATCGCTTCGGAACCCCAAAACGGTGAGTAATAGTCCACGAAACGGGTCAGAATTGTCCAAAACTATGAGTATTGACGACGGACACGTAAACGATCCTCGGGGATCATCAATCGTGGAAATCGCTATGGGACGCCAAAACACTGAGTAGTAGTCGAAGAAAAAGGCCAGAATCCGCCAAAACGGTGAGTGTTGATGACCGACACGTAATCGCCCCTTGGGGTTCGACAATCATGGAAAATGCTTGGGGACCCCAAAACGGTGAGTAATAGACCATGAAAGAGCCCAGAATCAGAAAAATCAAGGATTATGGATGAACGATACATAAACGCACAGAAGGGTTCGTCAATCATGGAAATCTCTCAGGGTCCACCAATCAGTGAGTAATAGTCCATGAAACGGGCCAGAATCGGCCAAAACTGCGAGTGTTGATGACCGACACGTAATCTTATCTTGGGGTTTAACAACTATGGAAATCGCTTCGGGACACCAAAACGGTGAGTAATAGTCCACGAAACGGGCAGAATTGGCCAAAGCTATGAGTGTTGACGACGGACACGTAAACGAACCTCGGGGATCATCAATCGTAGAAATCGCTCTGGGACCCCAAAACACTGAGTAATAGTCCAAGAAACGGGCCAGAATCGGCCAAAACGATCAGTGTTGATGACTGACAGGTAATCGCACCTTGGGGTTCAACAACTATGGAAATCGCTTTGGGACCCCAAAACGGTGA
>NW_021263208.1:0-1771 GCF_002162155.2 Triticum dicoccoides
AGATAAACAACTAGATAGTCAGATCCCACACATACCAAGCATTTCAATAACATACACACAATATGCTCGATATGTGCGATCACAACATGGCATCACATCATGACTCTACGACTCAAGTATTTTATTCAATAGGCTCCGAGGAGCGAGATATTACAAACATGGGTCTCATGACCCAACAATCAGAGCATACAAGTCAAAGCACAAGCGGAAGCTATCATGTCTGGGTACAGACATCTATAACTGAAAAAGGCTGAGAAGCCTGACTATCTACCAGATCCTGCCGAGGGCACAAGATCGTAGCTGAGGTAACAAGCTAAACGTCGAAGTCCACGCGGAACTACTAGCGAGACCGAAGTCTCTCTGCAAAAACATAAATAGGCAAACGTGAGTACAAATGTACCCAGCAAGACTTACATCAGAACTATCTACATATGCATCATTATCAACAAAGGGGATGGTGGGGTTTAACTGCATCAAGCCAGCTTTGACTCGGTGGCTATCCTGAACTACGACTGCGAGTAACTCTTTTGAGGTGGCGCACACGAGTCCACATATTCACCATATCAATACACCACTATGGAACCGCTCCCGTCTCCCTACGAGAACGCCATCCATAGCACTCACGCTTATCTTGCGTATTTTAGGGTATCCACTTTCACTTGTCTATGAACTGATATAAGCAACCCAGAAGTCCTTTACCGCGGACACGGCTATTCGAATAGATGATGTTAACCCTGCAGGGGTGTACTTCTTCACACACGCTCTCACCACTTACCGCCGTTTACACGACATGTACTCAGCAACCTTCAAGCGGAAGCCCAACGTGGGTGTCGGCCACGGCCTACCTAAACACTCGAGTCTCTAGTCCAGGTTTATCGCCTATTCGGGTTCCATCCATGAGGAGATCCGGCCGGAGTTTCGCTCACAGCCCCAAACGATGTGAACAGGGTTCCGTGACACCAAACGGGCGCCCGGTTTACCCGGCCACGTGCCTACCGCATCACAGCCCACCCCTACGGTCAGCGCTGCGCACGGCCTCCAGCATACTACAAACACCAGAAACTACTTGCAACTCCTGGACAGAGGACAAGGGTGATCAAGAAGCTGAGAGGGTCCATTGGTTTCGGGCCCAATGCGTGGTAGTAGCTGAATCATGGATCACAAACACAGAACTCAGCTCCTGAGGACGGCTGCAATGAGACAACCCACCATGTACTCCTACATGGCCTCTCACCGCTACCTTTACCAAATCGTGTTCACACACTTAGCTCACAGACAGTAGGACATGTTCACACGCCTCTGATTCATCCCCGATGAATCAGACCTGACTCAACTCTAAGCAGTAGCAGGCATGACAAACAAACATGAATGAGTAGGCACAACAGGGCTCAAACAACTCCTACTCATGCTAGTGGGTTTCATCTAATTACTGTGGAATGACAGGTCATGCAGAGGATAAAGGGGTTCAGCTACCGCAGCAAGTAACAGATGAATCGATGTTGTCCTAATGCAGTAAAAGAGAGCAGGAGCGAGAGAGTGGGATTTTATCGGAATGAACAAGGGGGTTTTGCTTGCCTGGCACTTCTGAAGATAACATTGAGTCTTCATCAGTGTCAACGATCACATCGTCGGTACCGCGTCTATCGAGAGGGGACAAATACCGGCAACACAGAAAGGAACACAATCAATGCAATGCACAATATGATGCATGCTCATGACATGGCAATATGAATGTGTTTTGAGCTAATGCAACTAGCGACAGATTAAATGA
>NW_021263209.1:0-945 GCF_002162155.2 Triticum dicoccoides
CCTTTCATGGACTATTACTCACTGTTTTGGGGTCATGATGTGGTTTCCATGGTTAACGAACCATGTGGTGCGTTTATGTGTCAGTCATCAACACTAACAGTTTAGGCCGATTCTAGCCCGTTTCTTTGATTATTACTCACCATTTTTGGGTAAGGAAGCAATTTCCATAATTGTTGAACCCCAAGGTCCGCTTACGTGTCGGTCATCCACACTGGCAGTTTTGGCCAATTGTGGCCAATTTCATGGACTATTACTCATTGTTTTGGGGTCCTGGAGTGGTTTCCATGGTTAACGAACCCTGTGGTGCGTTTATGTGTCGGTCATCAACACTCGCAGTTTTGGCCGATTCTGACCCGTATCTTGGATTATTACTCACTGTTTTGGGGTTCCGAAGAGATTTCCATAGTTGTTGAAGCCCAAGGTGCGCTTACGTGTCGGTCATCAAGACAGGCAGTTTTGGCCGATTCTGGCCCGTTTCATGGACTACCACTCACAATTTCGGGGTCCCGGAGTGGTTTCCATGGTTAACGAACCCTGTGGTGCGTTTACGTGTCGGTCATCAACACTGGCAGTTTTGGCCAGTTCTGGCCCATTTCTTGGATTATTACTCACCGTTTTCGGGTAACGAAGCAATTTCCATAATTGTTGAACCCCAAGGTCCGCTTACGTGTCGGCCATCCACACTGGCAGTTTTGGCCAATTGTGGCCCATTTCATGGACTATTACTCATTGTTTTGGGGTCCTGGAGTGGTTTCCATGGTTAACGAACCCTGTGGTGCGTTTATGTGTCGGTCGTCAACACTCGCAGTTTTGGCCGATTCTGACCCGTATCTTGGATTATTACTCACTATTTTGGGGTCTCGAACAGATTTCCATAGTTGTTGAACCCCAAGGTGCGCTTACGTGTCGGTCATCAACACTGGCAGTTTTGGCCGATTCTGGCCC
>NW_021263210.1:0-1294 GCF_002162155.2 Triticum dicoccoides
TTAGGGTAATCACGATACTCCTCGGAGGCAGATCCTGCCGCAAAGAACACCGATACACAACCATCACCAAACAATGTGCAACAATATGATGTATGCATGAAACATAGCAATATGAGTGTGTTGGGCTAATGCAGCTAAGACCAGAAGGGTTTGAACCAATTTGAATCAAAGATTCAAATTTCAAACTCAAACATGGCCCTTTAAAGTGTTTTTCCTTGTTCTGCATTAAACATCAAGTTAACTTGTTTAATCATGCATGAAAATAGTACAGATGGATAGATTGGATTTTTCTGATCATTTTTCATATATAATTTGTCTGATTTGGAGTTACAGAATAAAAGTTATGAATTTTTGAAGTTTAAATTATATTCTGGAATTTCCTATATTAGAATTATTCCAGAAAATCAATTATTGCGTCAGCCTGACGTCAGTGTGACGTCAGCAGGTCAACGGAACACGTCCGGGTCAAACCTGACAGTGGGTCCCGCATGTCAGGGTGATTAAATTAATTAAATTTTAATTAAAACTAAACCTGTTTAATTAACAGGGCTGGGCCCCACCTGTCATTGACTCAGGGGAGTCAACCAGGGCCCACCCGTGGTCAAACCCGGGTCGGCTGCACCGGCGTTTAGCCGCCGGCGAGCCCGACGCGGCGGCGGAAGTGGTTTTGGCCGTTTCGGCCACCAAATGGGTCGCGGAGACCACCGGAGTGGAGCTGAGGATGAGCCGCAGCTCTTGGTGGAATCCGTTGGGGTCGGGGTGGCCGGAGTTGGCGCCGGCGACGACTTTGGTGGCCACCGGGGTTCGGCCGAAGACGAACTTGACGCTAGAGGGGTCGGTGAGGCTCGGGGAGTGGCTAGCTAGGTGCTAAGTGACACGGTGAGCATGATGGACACCGTGGAGTGGTCGGAGGGTGACCGGGAGCACGTCGGCGACGAGCTCCACGGCGGTGGGTGCGGTTGAGCTCCGGGAGGTTGCTACACGGCTCGGGAGCAAGAACGGAAGGAAGGGGAAGATGGCTAAGCTCACAGTGAATGCGACGAAGCCCTTGGTGTGGCCGGAGATGGACCGGAGTGACGACGGCGTTGAAGGGGATCTCCGGCGACGGCGGTTCGGGCGAGGTCGTTGCGGTGGACTCGGGCGTTGCGAGCGCTCGGGGCTCGGCTTGCTCGATGGAGTGGACAGCGGCGGAGCTCCTGGACACGATGAGAGGACGCACGGGCGGCGGGGAGCACGGCTACGACGAAGGCACGGCGATGGTGGTGTCGGCCATGGCGGGGGAGCGCGAGGGGGA
>NW_021263211.1:0-1105 GCF_002162155.2 Triticum dicoccoides
GAGGAGAGACGAGTTGCTGCTGTTGTTTGTGCTTTCACTAGTTTTGCATGTGTATGGTGGTCTGAACATTGTAGATTATATCCTATTCCAACTACTTGGGCTGCTTTGAAAACTGCTATGCGTACGCGTTGGGTTCCACCATATTATCAACGTGAATTGCTTCAAAAATTGCAGCGTTTAAGACAAGGAAAAAATTCTGTAGAAGAATATTATCAGGAATTACAAACTGGCATGATTAGATGTGGTATTGTTGAGGAGAATGAAGCTATGCTTGCACGTTTTCTGGGTGGATTAAATAGAGAGATTCAGACCATTCTAGACTATAAGGAGTATACTAATATCACTCGTTTATTCCATCTTGCTTGTAAAGCTGAACGTGAAGTGCAGGATCGACAAGCATTGGGGCGAACTAACTTTTCTGCAGGCCGATCTTCATCATGGACACCACGTGCATCTTCTACTTCAACTGCACCATCACCTCCATCCGGTGCCACCTCCAGCCGTGATACAAGAAAACAGGCACAACCACCATTATCTGCCAAGAGCGCACCTGCGGGGCCTGCACAGCGTTCTTCTTCTTCCATGGCATCAACAGGGCGCACAAGTGATATTATTTGTCGTCGTTGTAAGGGAGGAGGTCATTATGCGAGGGAATGCAAATCTCCGCGTGTGATGATTGCTACTGCGGATGGTGGATATGAGTCCGCTAGTGACTATGATGAGGAGACATTGACTCTTATTACACGTGAAGAACATGGTGGAGATGATTCTGATCATGAGACGCAATACATGGCTCCTGAAGACGCTGACAGGTATGAATGTTTAGTTGCTCAACGTGTTTTGAGTGTGCAGGTCACACAAGCTGAGCAAAATCAGAGGCACAATTTGTTCCATACCAAGGGAGTTGTGAAGGAACGTTCTGTGCGCGTCATAATAGATGGAGGGAGCTGCAACAACTTGGCTAGCATGGAGATGGTGGAGAAGCTTTCTCTCACCACAAGACCACATCCACATCCTTACTACATCCAATGGTTCAACAACAGCGGCAAGGTTAAGGTAACACGTACTGTTCGTGTGCATTTTAGTATCTCTACATATGCTGATT
>NW_021263212.1:0-722 GCF_002162155.2 Triticum dicoccoides
AAAAAAAAAGGGATAGGGGAAACAAGAAGAGGGGAGGGGACATGCACCTTGGATGTTTACGGAGAGGCGACGCCGCCGGCTGCACGGACCAGATTCTCTCGAGGACGAACAGGTTGGCGGTGTTGGGCGTCGCCGTCGCCGGCGTCGTGGGCAGGAGGATTGCAGACTCGACGGCGTAGGCTGCCTCGATGGCCTGGAACTCTGCCTCGGCGCCTCGGTCGTCCGCGGCCTACCAGTAGAAATCGTCAGCGTCGTGGGCAGTGTGGCCACCGAAGCTAGGGCAGCAGGTCGGGCATCGCGTGAGGACGCCGCGGGGCTGGGGCGTCGTGGGAAATACATGGGACAATCATTATCCAGATCGTGGGAGGATCAGCGGGGGCAGCGAACGGCGTGGGAGGATCCGCATGCGGCAGCCCGCCAGGGCTGTGGCGTCTATTGGGAGTAGGGCGTCAGTTGGGAGGAGGGGACGGAGGGGGCGAGGGCCGAGGGGGCGTGCGGGCGTGCGGTGTTGACAGTGGTTCTTTTTTTTTTGAATGGCAGGTGGGTTAGCGATCGATGGAGGCTTATTGCGTGGCTTGTTAGCGTTAAACACCTAAGGATTCAGGGCCATTAGATCTTGATAATGGATGGGTCTGATTGTTTGGATCTGCCCCTCTCTTTCTTTTATAGTGGTAGTAGATAGTAGAAAAAGTGCTTGATGTGTTAACCAGAAAAAAGATAAA
>NW_021263213.1:0-1356 GCF_002162155.2 Triticum dicoccoides
CTCATATCACTTTGCGGCCTCACGCACGGTATTCCCACGGTGTCGCCTTACCTTTGCCCGGGACCGTTTGCGCCTTTTGGCACACGTATATGATGGTGTCGCTAGCATCCATATGATAAAGAGCCCGGGCTGACATGGCTAGTCGTAAACCCAAAGTGGCACTAACTTACAGGGACAGGCATCCATGACCCAGCATCGAACGTGTCGGTCATCAGCGAGTGAATCCAGGCTGTAGCACTGGGCTAACAGGACTCCGGTGAACCGGGCTGTAGCGGGCTAGCAGGACTCCGGTATTCATCGCGTGACATTTCCCCGAAGGGACAGACACAGGATCGAAGAAGGACACATGCCGGCCAACCTAAGTGTTCCGGAGCAGTAGCAAGCTACCAGGGCTCAGTGGAAGCACTAGGAGACATTTCTCGGTAAGAGAGTCTACTAAGGATAAACAACTAGATAGTCAGATCCCACACATAGCAATACACATTACACGTACGCATAACATGCAAGTATGTGCTGTACAACATGGCATCACAGCATAACTCAACAACTCAAATAGATAAAGGCTCAGAAGAGCCATCATAGCATTATTACAAACAGGGGTCACATGACCCAACAGTCAGAGCAATCAAGCAACAAGCGGAAGCATTACATGTCTGGGTACAGACATCTACAAATGAAAAAGGCTGAAAGCCTGACTATCTACAACGTCCGCTCAAGATCGTAGCTGAGGTACCAGCTACTAGTCGAAGTCCACGAGGACACTAGTAAGACCGAAGTCTCCGCTGCAAAAACATAAATAAAGCAACATGAGTACAAAGGTACTCAGCAAGACTTACATCAGATCCTATCATACATGCACTTGTATCAAGAGGGTAACGTGGGGTGTAGTTGCAGCAAGCCAGCTTTGACTCTGTGGCTATCCTGTTCTACGACTACCAGAAACTCTTGAGGTGAAACAACGTACACGAGTCCACTAATCACCATACAATACACTACTATGGGTTCATCCCCGTCTCCCTACGAGAAGGCCATCCATAGCACTCACACTTGTCTTGAGCATTTTAGAGTATCCACTTCAAGTTGTCTATGTACCATGTAAGCATCCAAGAAGTCCATAACCGCGGACCCGGCTATTCGAATAGATCATGTTAACCCTGCAGGGGTGTACTTCTTCACACACGCTCTCGCCACTTACCGCCATGTACACGTCATGTATCTCGGCAACCTTCAAGCGGAAGCCTGGCAAGGGTGTCGGCCACGACCTGACTAACCACACAAGACTCTAGTCCAGGTTTATCGCCTATTCGGGTTCCATCCGCAAGGAGATCCGGCCGGGGTGTCGCTCACGGCCCCAAA
>NW_021263214.1:0-1021 GCF_002162155.2 Triticum dicoccoides
GAATTATTGCGTCAGCATGACCTCATAGTGACGTCAGCAGGTCAACGGGCGCCGTCCAGGTCAAACTGACCTGTGGGACCCATATGTCAGCGTCACAGGTTAAACAGGGGGGGGGGTTTAGTTTAGTTTAATTAAGGATTAGGGCACTAGGGCCCACATGTCAGTGTCAGCAGGGGGGGTAACTAAATTAAATTAAACTAAACTAATTAACAGGGGGCTGGCCCCACCTGTCATCGACCCAGGGGGGGGGTCAAACCCCTGGTCAACAGGGCCTAACCCGCCGGCGGTGAGTCGCCGGCGAGGCCGAGGCGGCGGAGGCCTTCAGGTTTCGTGCTCCGGCGACCAAACGGACGGAGGAGGGGCTCTACGAATAGCTGGAAGAGCGCCGCGTCTTCCTGTGGAGTCGGTTGGGGTCGGGGCGGCCGGAATCGGCGCCGGCGACGAGCTAGGTAGCCGCCGGAGTTCGGGTGAGCCCGGAGTCGGCGTTAGGGAGCACAGCAGAGGGTGCGGATGGGTGCTATGGCCTCCTGGGGGTGCACTGAGCACGGCTGCGTGCTCGGTTGCAGTTCTAGGCAACCGTGGCTACGGCGGCGACATGGCCGGCGGCGAAGAGCTCTCGGTCGTCGGCAAAGTGGCAGCTGCGGCGTGCAAACGAGAGAACGGAGAGGGGGAGAAGGAGCGGTAGCTCACGGTGGTTGCGGCAGCGTCGGAGCGGGCTCGGGGAAGGCCGGAGCTGAGCGGGGCGGCGAGGTCGATCTCTGGCAGCCGAGGAGGGGAAAAGCATCGGTGGCGGCGTTGCAGCGCGTCCGGGGCCTCGTGGGTCGTCGAGGAGGTCGGGGACGTCGAGACGGAGCTCGCAGGCACGATGAGGGGTAGAGGGGGAGGCGGTGGCCGCGGCTATGGTGAACGGCGGCGACGAACTCGCTCGGGTGTTCGCGGGAGGGAGAAACAGAGGAGGGGAAGGAGCGAAGAAGAGTGAGGGAGAAGTGAGAGGGGTCGGGGAGGCGCGTGGCGTCGTCCG
>NW_021263215.1:0-1831 GCF_002162155.2 Triticum dicoccoides
ACTTGGACTCTATCTTCCCTTGGGCCAAAAGTGACATGAGAGAACTTTTTGAACAGCAAGTAAATATCTCTTTCTCACTTATCTTCATATGTGGATTGTAAAAATGTCCCATACACCTGTAATTAGACATGGCACAAAAGTTTGTGAAGTATTTTTGTCCTCGATGACATAAATAAATTATTGCATAGTTTGCATTAGAAATCACCTCACAAATATACATGTATGCAATATTTTTTGTCGTATCCAAGGTAGTCATGTCCTCATCATCCTTCCTTTCTTGAAAACAAAGCCGTCCTCGGCGTTGCTTAATCTGAAATGTGGCTAACAAAAGAGACAAGGTGTACATGTTGTATATGTATATGTCATCCATTTTTACTTCTCTTGATTTTTGCACAAATGACACATGAATAGATGAGTAACTTGCATAGTTCATAAAATCTAAAGCCAAAACATTATCACAAGAAGTAGAAGGCATGAAAATATTGCAACTCAGTTTGCACATATAAGTGAAGCTCTTATTCATTTCAAAAGATTGACAATGTTCATCATTAAACCATCCCAACATTGGTGAATAAACCTTACGTGCATCAAATTTACATGCTACAACATTCTTAAATAAGAAAACATGCAATAAGTCATTTGACACAGAATGATCACCAAGATTAGACGTCATATCAAAATGATTAAACATTGGCACAATTATTTTAAAATGTATTTGATCCAAATCTGAATTATGTCCAGATTCACATGGTTCTTTGACATCAACAGTTAATTCAATGGGCGCACTCAAAATTGTTGGAAATTTAGTTGTTTGATCACATGATGCATTCATGATAGTAACATGATTCTCTAAACTAGGTGGCGTGCTCAAATCAACAGGTAACTCAACACATGATGTATTTAAGTTAATTAGGCATGCATCATTCTCATGTGAAATTATATCATCAATACCTTTACTGTTACCTTGTCGCAAAGATGTAGCTGATGTAGGTGTGAACAATGGCAGTATACCATACACTTGAGATGATGTCGCACTCACAATCTGAGGTGTCGCTGCTCTAGAAAGTGCAACGATGGAGGAATCAACCGATGGTAGTGAGCATGAATTGGAATAGTAATTATTGTAGTCACCCAATGCATCCTCCTGCAACTATCTCTCAAAGGTACAAGGACGAACATGCATACCAGTAATGCAACGAGGAATATACTTAAATCTTGCCTGAATATCATGGTTCAAACCACCAAAAAATTTATTCATTGTATCATCCTTAGATTCTTCTATGTCACAATGATGCATATAAGATTTGAACTCTTGGTAGTAAGCATGAACAGTGTTATTGCCTTGTTTAAATTGTTCAAATTTGTGAAGCAATTCATGATGATAGTAAGGAGGGAAAAATTGTTGTCTCATTACATCTTTCAAATCTTTCCAAGTTGTGGGTTGGTTATCAATGTTTTTCTTACAATGCACACTCCACCAAACAGAAGCAAAACCAGTAAATGCTCTAGTGGCAGCTCGTACTCGCTCAAGTTCAGAAAAGTCATGGTGACTAAAAACTTGTTCTACTTCAAGCTCCCAAGCAAGATAAATAGCAGGATTAAATCTATCCTCAAATGACGGTAAAGAGATAACCTGACCATGTGCTTGTGTGTGTTGTCCCAACTCTCGTGATGGTAGAGATGTGTCCGTCATCCAAGAACTTCTATCTCCGGAACCTGTCATGATTAGTAGAAATAAGAAACAAAGTTCGAGAATAATGTTCCTATGAACTACTAGGATGTGGTGGTAAAACGCTCACAGTATAGCAAATATCAATATATTACAAGTTTT
>NW_021263216.1:0-1504 GCF_002162155.2 Triticum dicoccoides
GCGATTCGTGGCCTATTACTCACCATTTAGGGGTCCCGAAGCGATTTACGTAGTGGTTGAACCCCAAGGTGCGTTTAGGTGTCGGTCATCAACACTCACTATTTTGGGGCCCCAGTGTGATTTCCACGATTAACGAACCGCGGGGTGCGTTTACATGTCGGTCATCAATACTAGTAGTTTGGTCCAATTCTGGCCCGTTTCATGGACAATTGCTCACTGTTTTGGGGCCCCGGAATGATTTCCACAATTAACGAATCCCCGGGTGCGTTTACGTGTCAGTTATGAACACTCACAGTTTTGGCCAATTCTAACACGTTTTGTGGACATTTAGTCACAGTTTTCTAGCCCTGAAGTGATTCCATAGTTGTTGATCCCCAAGGCGCACTTACGTGTTAGTCATCAACACTCACAGTTTTGGCTGATTCTGGCCTGTTTCATGGGCTATTATTCACTGTTTTGGGGCCCCGGAGTGATTTCCACGGTTAACGAACCGCAAGGTGCATTTACGTGTCGGTCATCAACACTCGCAGTTTTGCCAATTCTGGCCCGTTTCTTGGACTATTACTCTGTTTTTGGGTCCAAGCGTGATTTCCATGATTTACGAACCCCATGGTGCGTTTACGTGTCGGTCAATGACACTCACAACTTTGGCCAATTTCTGGTCTGTTTCGTGTACTATTACTCACCGTTTTGGCGTCCCAGAACGATTTCCACGATTTACAATCCCCGGGGTGCGTTTGTGTCTCTATCATCAACACTCACAGTTCTGGCCAATTCTGACGCGATTCGTGGACTATTACTCATCATTTAGAGGTCCCGAAGCGATTCCATAGTGGTTGAACCCTAAGGTCCGTTTACGTGTCGGTCATCAACACTCACAGTTTTCGCCAATTCTGGCCCGTTTCATGGACTATTACTCACCGTTTTGGGGCCACGAAGTGATTTCCATGGTTGGTTTAACCCCATGGTGCGCTTACATGTCTATCATCAACACGCGCACTTTGGGCCGATTTTGGCCCATTTCTTGCATTATTACTTAGTTTTGGGGTCCCGGAGTGATTTCCACGATTGACGAACTCCGGGGTGCGTTTACGTGTCGGTCATAAACACTCACAATTTTGGCCAATTCTCGTCCGTTTCGCGCACTATTACTCACCGTTTGGGCGTCCTAGAGCGATTTGCATGATTGACAATCCCCGTAGTGCGTTTGCGTGTCTGTCGTCAACACTCACAGTTTTGGCCAATTATGACGCGATTCATGGGCTATTACTCACCATTTAGGGGTCCCAAAGCGATTTCCATAGTTGTTGAACCCCAAGGTGCGTTTAGGTGTCGGTCATCAACACTAACGGTTTTGGGGCCCCGGTGTGATTTCCACGATTAACAAACCGCGGGGTGCGTTTACATGTCGGTCATCAATACTAGTAGTTTTGGCCAATTCTGGCCCATTTCATGGACAATTACTCACTGTTTTGGGGCCCGGAATGATGTCCACGATTAAAGA
>NW_021263217.1:0-1551 GCF_002162155.2 Triticum dicoccoides
TTGTAGACAATCTTTTTCTGAAATTTTTGATATATTATATGCCTATATAACATATTTGTTTTATTCTGTTTTTTTGTTATCTGTGATTTTAAAAAAAAAATCCCTCCGCCGAACTGGGCTGGCCCAGCTAGCCAGTCAGGCTGCGGCCCAGCCCAGTGCCGCGCCCCACTCGTCCCCAAGCTCGGGCGGACTCCCGCACTCGCACGATGACAGCGCCACCGTCCTACACCAGGACTCCGCCGCCGCCTCGCTTTGCCCCTTCTCCACGCCACCGCCGCCTCCTCCCTCCTATAAAGCTGCGCTCGCCGCCCTCTCTCTCTCTCCCTCCCGTCTCGCGCCGCTGCCGCACTTTGCAGCTCGCCGTAACTACGTCGCTGCATCACCGCCACCGCTTGCCTGCGCCGCCACACACGCCTTTCCCCGCTCCCGAAGCCGAGTCGCCGCGCCAGAGCCACCTCGCCTCGCCTTGCATCTTGCCCGCGCTGCCGCGCCGCTGACGCCACCATCGCCGCTGCAAGCTCCGCCACCTCGCAATGCCGCCGCTGCAGCCGCATCTCGTCGCCAGAACCGCCGCCCGAATTAACCACCGACCCGCCGCCGTGAATAGGTAAAAGAACCGTCCCGGTTTGGCCGGTTTTATTTTTTTAGTTTCGGTTTTCTTAGATCCGGTTTCTTTATTTAGGTTAGTTACTTATAGATCATTCGTTGGTTTAGGTCTTTCAGTGAACGCATTCATTAGGTTATATCTATTTAGCGAACATTCACTATTTAGTCTTTTTCTTTTATTTTAGTTTTCTGCCAGGGACCTGTTCGTTAGGTTTTATTTTACAGATTGGCCCCTGGTTTTCAAACGACCGCATCTTTTTACTCGTCCATCCAAATTAGATGAAACCAACGCCCACTTCTTCGTTACGATCTCCTCTATCCAGTAAAACAACTTAAACATGTTTTTGAAAATTTAAAATTTGAATTAGACCAGATTTGAATTCAAACTTCGTTTGATCGTAACTTGAGTTTCGTAACTCCGTTTGAGTTGATTCTTTTTGCAAATCGAAGCTCTTGACCTAAACTTTCTGATGAGGCCAAATTCACATAATTTTGGTACTGTTAGAAATTGTTTTATGTTGCAAGAGTTAATTGCTTGGTTTTGATGTTTTCCGAATTGTCTTCCTCGTTCTTTCCAATCTTTTGAGTGATTGCTTATGTGTGGTTACCATTGATTGCTTATGATAGATTGACCGGAGTGTGACGAGTAGAACTATCAAGAGTTTTGAGTGCGCATCATCTTCATCAACATTGTAGGCAAGTTCACACTTTGATCATATTCCTTTCATACCCAGTTTTTATGCATTAGTTTCAACCCTCAAACATTGCATGAGTAGGATTGATAACATGTGGGTATTGGGAAGTAGTTGATGAGGTAGGAACCTATTGCCCTGCATTCAAACCTTGGGAGTTACTTTTACATTATGCTTATATTGCCATGCTATGCTCGTAGATGTGGATTGGGTTTGAGAGTATTCATGACAGATGTGAGATTGTTAATTAATG
>NW_021263218.1:0-974 GCF_002162155.2 Triticum dicoccoides
GGCCTGCTGCTGGAGCAACGCCAGATGTTATGAACGTCTGGCAGAGCAAAGCTGATGACTACTCGATAGTTCAGTGTGCCATGCTTTACGGCTTAGAATCGGGACTTCAACGACGTTTTGAACGTCATGGAGCATATGAGATGTTCCAGGAGTTGAAGTTAATATTTCAAGCAAATGCCCGGATTGAGAGATATGAAGTCTCCAATAAGTTCTATAGCTGCAAGATGGAGGAGAACAGTTCTGTCAGTGAGCATATACTCAAAATGTCTGGGTATAATAATCACTTGATTCAATTGGGAGTTAATCTTCCGGATGATTGCGTCATCGACAGAATTCTCCAATCACTGCCACCAAGCTACAAGAGCTTCGTAATGAACTATAATATGCAAGGGATGAACAAGACTATTCCCGAGCTCTTCGCAATGCTGAAAGCTGCGGAGGTAGGTTAACAAGACCACTAGTTTCAAGAAAAAGGGCAAAGGGAAGAAAAAGGGGAACTTCAAGAAGAACGACAAGCAAGTTGCTGCTCAAGAGAAGAAACCTAAGTCTGGACCTAAGCCTGAAACTGAGTGCTTCTACAGCAAGCAGACTGGTCACTGGAAGCGGAACTGCCCCAAGTATTTGGCGGATAAGAAGGATGGCAAGGTGAACAAAGGTATATGTGATATACATGTTATTGATGTGTACCTTACTAGAGCTCGCAGTAGCACCTGGGTATTTGATACTGGTTCTGTTGCTAATATTTGCAACTCGAAACAGGGACTACAGAATAAGCGGGCACTGGCAAAGGACGAGGTGACGATGCGCGTGGGAAACGGTTCCAAAGTCGATGTGATCGCAGTCGGCACGCTACCTCTACATCTACCTTCGGGATTAATATTAGACCTAAGTAATTGTTATTTGGTGCCAGCGTTGAGCATGAACATTATATCTGGATCTTGTTTAATGCGAGACGGTTATTCATTTAAATCAGA
>NW_021263219.1:0-1703 GCF_002162155.2 Triticum dicoccoides
ACGAGGACTCTCAGCGTTACTACGTATCTTTTCCGGATGATCAGTAGTGGTGCCTAGTTGGGGTTATCGATTCAGGACCTTGTCGCATGTTGGGTTCTTTTCTATTTTGGCGCCGTAGTCGGGCCATGAGTGTTTGTTTGATGGATGTTATTTATGTACTCTGATGTGACGTGGCGAGTGTAAGCCAACTATGTTATCTCCCCCTTTTATTATACATTACATGGGATGTTGTAATGATTGCCTGACTTGCGACATTGCTTTCGATGCGGTTATGCCTCTAAGTCGTGCCTCGACACGTGGGAGCTATAGCCGCATCGAGGGCGTTACAAGTTGGTAATCAGAGCCTTCCCCGACATTAGGAGTCCCCATTGCTTGATCGTTTTTAGCAGCCGAGTTGTGTCTAGAAAAATGTTTTGAGTCCTTAGGAATTATATATCGGAGAGTTAGGAATTCTTTTTACTTCCCAGTCTCCACATCGCTCTGGTAAGGCATCCTGACGTAGAGTTTTGACTCTTCTCTTCTCAAATTTCACAAAAAAAATTTTTAGGATCACGCGAGTATTTTGGTTTTGTTCCGATGGTTTTGTGACGAGAACATTGTTGTTGGTGCCTCCTGTCTTTAGGGGTTGTGGCAGTGTCCCGGGGAGTTGAGCTCCGAGGTGTTGTCGTCACAATTTTATCGTTGCAATTCTGGTATACTTGAGATATGTGCGCGACATCGGAAATCTCCTTTATGCAGTTCGTTGGTGAGATAACCTCGACGCCACCCAGTACTGGGGCGGGAGTTCGGGAGTATCGCCATAACTTGTATAACGGATGCTTTTCGAAGGTTGAGGTAGATGGTTTCCGAAGTTTTCCTGGTTATGTGTTGAAGGATGGATACAGCTGGATGTAGGATTTGCTAGTTTGGGTGAGATATTGTGCTTCCCCTGTATCCCCAACACCTGATTGCATAACCGGAAAGGTTCGGGAGTTTCATAGGTGGGAATTCTAGTAGCTCTAGTTCTTCTCCCACAGATATTGGTTTGAGATTGGGATTTCTTACCGATTATTCGTTCTTGATCCGTACCTTGTTGAATTATTTCTCTTCCTTAATTCTTCGTGGCTTCTCAATTTATGGATATGTGACCATTTGAAGAGGAATGCATTCGTTCATTTTGTTCGGATGTGAAGACTATATGTTGCAATTTTCATTCCGTTGGATTCAGCTTCTATATTGTTGTCTAACAATGTGCTCCTCCAACGCGCACGACTCCGAATCCTGTTCAGGATGGCTCCTCCAACGCGCACGACTCCGAATCCTGATCCGCCTCCGCCCCCGCCTCCTCCGGAAGCATGGCAAGCTGTGATGGCCGCAACCAATGCAAATACACAGTTGATCATGCAAATCCTCCAAGAGCGCAATCAAGGCAGTCAAGGGAATCAAGGCCATAATCAGCACCACTTTGCTACACTGAACCAGTTCCTTGCTAATGGCCCAAAGACGTTCAGCGGTTGTGTTGAGGCTACCGATGCTGACGATTGGCTAGTGGATCTGGGCAAGCATTTTGAATGCAGCAACGTCAGGCCTGAAGATTTCGTCAAGTTCGCTTCTTTCCAGCTCAAAGATCAGGCTGCAGAGTGGTTCCAGCAGTACAAGGATTCCAGAGGTGGACGTGTTATCACTTGGGACGATTTCCGTCAAGATTTCCGCGCTCATCACAT
>NW_021263220.1:0-1174 GCF_002162155.2 Triticum dicoccoides
AATCTCTTTCGGAGTATCAGGGTTTCGGACGACAACTCATTTGTTACACGGGCACTTCATTTTTTTAACTTATTTGAACTCCAGACTTTTTTGCATTCCTATGCACCATTCAAAGCGACGTCATAAATTTTCAACACTTTCTAACATCATTTGCTATTTTCAGTCATTTACCAATTTCTGAAGAGAGCTAAATGACCGTGAAATTGAAAATCACTACAAAATGAACTCTGAAAAGGTTCAAACTTGGCATGGTATCATCATTTCACCCACATGGCATGCGAAAAGAGTAGAGAGGGTTATGGCAGAAATTGGACGCACTTCATGTACAAACTGGGCAATCAATTTCGGAGTATCAGGTTTTCGGACGACAACTCATTTGTTACACGAGCACTTCATTTTTTTAACTTATTTGAACTCCAGACTTTTTCCCGTTCCTATGCACCATTCAAAGCGACGTCATAAATTTTCAACACTTTCTAACATCATTTGCTATTTTCAGTCATTTACCGATTTCTTAAGAGAGCTAAATGACCGTGAAATTGAAAATCACTACAAAATGAACTCTGAAAAGGTTGAAACTTGGCATGGTATCATCATTTCACCCACATGGCATGCGAAAAAGAGTAGAGAGGGTTACGGAAAAAACTGGACGCACTTCATGTACAAACTGGAAAATCTCTTTCGGAGTATCAGGGTTTCGGACGAGAACTCATCGGTTACACGGGAACTTCATTTTTTTAAACTTATTTGAAATCCAGACTTTTTTGTGTTCTGTATGCACCCTTCAAAGCGAGGTCATCAATTTTCAACACGTTCTGACATCATTTGATATTTTCAGTCATTTACCAATTTCTGAAGAGAGCTAAATGACCGTGAAATTGAAAATCACTACAAAATGAACTCTGAAAAGGTTGAAACTTGGCATGGTATCATCATTTCACCCACATGGTATGCGAAAAAGAGTAGAGAGGGTTATGGCAGAAACTGGACGCACTTCATGTACAAACTGGGCAATCTCTTTCGGAGTATCAGGGTTTCGGACGACAACTCATTTGTTACACGAGCACTTCATTTTTTTAACTTATTTGAACTCCAGACTTCTTTCCGTTCCTATGCACCATTCAAAGCGACGTCATAAATTTTCAACACTTTCTAACATCATTTGCCATTTTCA
>NW_021263221.1:0-2161 GCF_002162155.2 Triticum dicoccoides
ACGAGGACTCTCAGCGTTACTACGTATCTTTTCCGGATGATCAGTAGTGGTGCCTAGTTGGGGTTATCGATTCAGGACCTTGTCGCATGTTGGGTTCTTTTCTATTTTGGCGCCGTAGTCGGGCCATGAGTGTTTGTTTGATGGATGTTATTTATGTACTCTGATGTGACGTGGCGAGTGTAAGCCAACTATGTTATCTCCCCCTTTTATTATACATTACATGGGATGTTGTAATGATTGCCTGACTTGCGACATTGCTTTCGATGCGGTTATGCCTCTAAGTCGTGCCTCGACACGTGGGAGCTATAGCCGCATCGAGGGCGTTACAAGTTGGTAATCAGAGCCTTCCCCGACATTAGGAGTCCCCATTGCTTGATCGTTTTTAGCAGCCGAGTTGTGTCTAGAAAAATGTTTTGAGTCCTTAGGAATTATATATCGGAGAGTTAGGAATTCTTTTTACTTCCCAGTCTCCACATCGCTCTGGTAAGGCATCCTGACGTAGAGTTTTGACTCTTCTCTTCTCAAATTTCACAAAAAAAAATTTTAGGATCACGCAAGTATTTTGGTTTTGTTCCGATGGTTTTGTGACGAGAACATTGTTGTTGGTGCCTCCTGTCTTTAGGGGTTGTGGCAGTGTCCCGGGGAGTTGAGCTCCGAGGTGTTGTCGTCACAATTTTATCGTTGCAATTCTGGTATACTTGAGATATGTGCGCGACATCGGAAATCTCCTTTATGCAGTTCGTTGGTGAGATAACCTCGACGCCACCCAGTACTGGGGCGGGAGTTCGGGAGTATCGCCATAACTTGTATAACGGATGCTTTTCGAAGGTTGAGGTAGATGGTTTCCGAAGTTTTCCTGGTTATGTGTTGAAGGATGGATACAGCTGGATGTAGGATTTGCTAGTTTGGGTGAAATATTGTGCTTCCCCTGTATCCCCAACACCTGATTGCATAACCGGAAAGGTTCGGGAGTTTCATAGGTGGGAATTCTAGTAGCTCTAGTTCTTCTCCCACGGATATTGGTTTGAGATTGGGATTTCTTACCGATTATTCGTTCTTGATCCGTACCTTGTTGAATTATTTCTCTTCCTTAATTCTTCGTGGCTTCTCAATTTATGGATATGTGACCATTTGAAGAGGAATGCATTCGTTCATTTTGTTCGGATGTGAAGACTATATGTTGCAATTTTCATTCCGTTGGATTCAGCTTCTATATTGTTGTCTATCAATGTGCTAATGGTGGTCAACCTGTTCAGGATGGCTCCTCCAACGCGCACGACTCCGAATCCTGATCCGCCTTCGCCCCCGCCTCCTCCGGAAGCATGGCAAGCTGTGATGGCCGCAACCAATGCAAATACACAGTTGATCATGCAAATCCTCCAAGAGCGCAATCAAGGCAGTCAAGGGAATCAAGGCCATAATCAGCACCACTTTGCTACACTGAACCAGTTCCTTGCTAATGGCCCAAAGACGTTCAGCGGTTGTGTTGAGGCTACCGATGCTGACGATTGGCTAGTGGATCTGGGCAAGCATTTTGAATGCAGCAACGTCAGGCCTGAAGATTTCGTCAAGTTTGCTTCTTTCCAGCTCAAAGATCAGGCTGCAGAGTGGTTCCAACAGTACAAGGATTCCAGAGGTGGACGTGTTATCACTTGGGACGATTTCCGTCAAGATTTCCGCGCTCATCACATCCCTCAAAGTGTGGTTGAGAGTAAGCGTCAGGAATTCCGCAATCTGAAGCAAGGCTCTTTGTCTGTCTATGACTACAACAAGTTGTTCCAGAAGCTCGCCCGTTTTGCCAAGCAGGATGTTCCTGATGAGAAGAGCATGATCTATCAGTTCAGGGGTGGTCTTCGTGAGGAAATTCAGCTCGCTCTTGTCCTCTTTGAGCCGTTGAGATACGATGAGTTCTACAACATGGCACTGAAGCAAGAAGCTGCTCAGATGAGATGTGATGCTTCCAGGAAGCGTGCCAGAGATGTTACTCCTTCTTCCTCTACTCAAGTGGTCAAGCAGCAGAAGTATTGGCTTCCTCCTCCTCCGTTTCGTCAGCCGTATCAGCAGAAGAGCAAAGGTGGCAGTGGTTTCTCCCACCCACCCAACCCAGGCTTTCAGAACAAGTCCTCGTCTCAAGCGCCAAGATCGAGTGCTCCGTATCACC
>NW_021263222.1:0-856 GCF_002162155.2 Triticum dicoccoides
TGTCGGAACCGAGAGTATGTACGTGTAGTATGTAGTATATAACAATGATTAGGTAGTATATATACTAATTTTTAGGTAGTATGTACCTTTTTTTAGTATGCTCATTTTTACGTACAAATACGTACGTATTTTTACAAATATAACAAAAACTATGGGCTGATATGCAATTTTTTATGTAACTTGCTTTGAAATGTCTTAGATATAGTACATGAACATATTTAAAATAATAAAATAGTATATATAGTACCACATGGTAGTATATGAGACATGTGGGGTAACTACCACCGGGTGGTAGGATGGTATATATATATATATACATACATATATATATATAGAGAGAGAGAGAGAGAGAAAGAGAGAGAGAGACCGAGAATTTACCTAGCGCAAATAGCAGACAGAGAGCATTCGTCAACTATGCCGTCCACCTCGTCGGGCATGGAATTCAGGGGCAGAGGGTCTGCTGCAAGTGCGCCCACAAAGGAGTTGATCTTGGGGAGGGCCTCGGCCATCGGCGCCACTGCCCCGCTCCCCACCTCGCCGGAATCCCCGATGCTAGGGTTCTAGTCGACATGGCTGTTGGGAGAGGTTGGCGCTGCTAGCCCCCGTGTGTTGGCCGTCGAAGAGGCGATGGAAGAGAGGGCTAGAGGCGCGGCGGCGATGGGGGCGTGCGACAGGGGCTGGGGAAGCGCCGCTGGCGGTTCCGCCATGAACCGACGCCTGGATAGCGTCGAAGATGCGGTGGACGAGAAGCATGGGGAAGCGCCGGCGAGAGTTCCTCCATGATTCGGCACCGTCGGGGGATGGGGGAGCGGCAGTTGGGGCTCTGGTGGCGCCGGCGGGTGTTTGGCCATTGCGG
>NW_021263223.1:0-884 GCF_002162155.2 Triticum dicoccoides
CACTTGCGTTTTGTATGTTGTATGTAGTATCTGTCGGAACCGAGAGTATGTACGTGTAGTATGTAGTATATAACAATGATTAGGTAGTATATATACTAATTTTTAGGTAGTATGTACCTTTTTTAGTATGCTCATTTTTACGTACAAATACGTACGTATTTTTACAAATATAACAAAAACTATGGGCTGATATGCAATTTTTTATGTAACTTGCTTTGAAATGTCTTAGATATAGTACATGAACATATTTAAAATAATAAAATAGTATATATAGTACCACATGGTAGTATATGAGACATGTGGGGTAACTACCACCGGGTGGTAGGATGGTATATATATATATATACATACATATATATATATAGAGAGAGAGAGAGAGAAAGAGAGAGAGAGACCGAGAATTTACCTAGCGCAAATAGCAGACAGAGAGCATTCGTCAACTATGCCGTCCACCTCGTCGGGCATGGAATTCAGGGGCAGAGGGTCTGCTGCAAGTGCGCCCACAAAGGAGTTGATCTTGGGGAGGGCCTCGGCCATCGGCGCCACTGCCCCGCTCCCCACCTCGCCGGAATCCCCGATGCTAGGGTTCTAGTCGACATGGCTGTTGGGAGAGGTTGGCGCTGCTAGCCCCCGTGTGTTGGCCGTCGAAGAGGCGATGGAAGAGAGGGCTAGAGGCGCGGCGGCGATGGGGGCGTGCGACAGGGGCTGGGGAAGCGCCGCTGGCGGTTCCGCCATGAACCGACGCCTGGATAGCGTCGAAGATGCGGTGGACGAGAAGCATGGGGAAGCGCCGGCGAGAGTTCCTCCATGATTCGGCACCGTCGGGGGATGGGGGAGCGGCAGTTGGGGCTCTGGTGGCGCCGGCGGGTGTTTGGCCATTGCGG
>NW_021263224.1:0-2805 GCF_002162155.2 Triticum dicoccoides
AAAACTTGTAATATATTGATATTTGCTATACTGTGAGCGTTTTACCACCACATCCTAGTAGTTCATAGGAACATTATTCTCGAACTTTGTTTCTTATTTCTACTAATCATGACAGGTTCCGGAGATAGAAGTTCTTGGATGACGGACACATCTCTACCATCACGAGAGTTGGGACAACACACACAAGCACATGGTCAGGTTATCTCTTTACCGTCATTTGAGGATAGATTTAATCCTGCTATTTATCTTGCTTGGGAGCTTGAAGTAGAACAAGTTTTTAGTCACCATGACTTTTCTGAACTTGAGCGAGTACGAGCTGCCACTAGAGCATTTACTGGTTTTGCTTCTGTTTGGTGGAGTGTGCATTGTAAGAAAAACATTGATAACCAACCCACAACTTGGAAAGATTTGAAAGATGTAATGAGACAACAATTTTTCCCTCCTTACTATCATCATGAATTGCTTCACAAATTTGAACAATTTAAACAAGGCAATAACACTGTTCATGCTTACTACCAAGAGTTCAAATCTTATATGCATCATTGTGACATAGAAGAATCTAAGGATGATACAATGAATAAATTTTTTGGTGGTTTGAACCATGATATTCAGGCAAGATTTAAGTATATTCCTCGTTGCATTACTGGTATGCATGTTCGTCCTTGTACCTTTGAGAGATAGTTGCAGGAGGATGCATTGGGTGACTACAATAATTACTATTCCAATTCATGCTCACTACCATCGGTTGATTCCTCCATCGTTGCACTTTCTAGAGCAGCGACACCTCAGATTGTGAGTGCGACATCATCTCAAGTGTATGGTATATTGCCATTGTTCACACCTACATCAGCTACATGTTTGCGACAAGGTAACAGTAAAGGTATTGATGATATAATTTCACATGAGAATGATGCATGCCTAATTAACTTAAATACATCATGTGTTGAGTTACCTGTTGATTTGAGCACGCCACCTAGTTTAGAGAATCATGTTACTATCATGAATGCATCATGTGATCAAACAACTAAATTTCCAACAATTTTGAGTGCGCCCATTGAATTAACTGTTGATGTCAAAGAACCATGTGAATCAGGACATAATTCAGATTTGGATCAAATACATTTTAAAATAATTGTGCCAATGTTTAATCATTTTGATATGACGTCTAATCTTGGTGATCATTCTGTGTCAAATGACTTATTGCATGTTTTCTTATTTAAGAATGTTGTAGCATGTAAATTTGATGCACGTAAGGTTTATTCACCAATGTTGGGATGGTTTAATGATGAACATTGTCAATCTTTTGAAATGAATAAGAGCTTCACTTATATGTGCAAACTGAGTTGCAATATTTTCATGCCTTCTACTTCTTGTGATAATGTTTTGGCTTTAGATTTTATGAACTATGCAAGTTACTCATCTATTCATGTGTCATTTGTGCAAAAATCAAGAGAAGTAAAAATGGATGACATATACATATACAACATGTACACCTTGTCTCTTTTGTTAGCCACATTTCAGATTAAGCAACGCCGAGGACGGCTTTGTTTTCAAGAAAGGAAGGATGATGAGGACATGACTACCTTGGATACGACAAAAAATATTGCATACATGTATATTTGTGAGGTGATTTCTAATGCAAACTATGCAATAATTTATTTATGTCATCGAGGACAAAAATACTTCACAAACTTTTGTGCCATGTCTAATTACAGGTGTATGGGACATTTTTACAATCCACATATGAAGATAAGTGAGAAAGAGATATTTACTTGCTGTTCAAAAAGTTCTCTCATGTCACTTTTGGCCCAAGGGAAGATAGAGTCCAAGTTTCTCACGTTCTGGATTCAGATTCGGACTGCACAGACATACCTGACTCAAAACACTAACAAATTTTTCATACGGACTCCGAATTGGGTGATTCTTTTTTTGTTGGAAACTAGATTTCGTGCACGTTCCAACCCAATTGGATTCACCTTAAAATTCGTCCGGAGCGTTGAGTTATGGATGAAACAATCTGATGCTGTAGCAGAATCCGAGTAAAACTACAAGTCCAAAGGTGTTACATCACCTCCACTTGGGCCCATTGGCCTTGTATGACCTAGGGTTAGTTTTAGGATGCCTTGAGACGTCCTCCTACGTACTTGGCCTCCACCCCTTGCTCCTATATAAGTAGAAATATAAGTAGATCCATCTAGTAGCTTTTTCCGGGGGATTTGTTTAGTTAAAAGTTAGCCATTGCAACTTCGTGTACTTCGTTTGTGTCCAATGACCAGACCAAGACCGCTTACGGATTCCCACCTTTATCAATACTTCATATATACTCGCAATATTCAGATTGCTTTTATCATATGTACTGGAGGGGTGGCGGTGACAGGGTACCCGTGCGGCAACGTGGTCGTCATTCGCGTCCCGCACGACGGTGTCTGCCAGCGGGACCGTTGCGGCGGGCTGTGCGTGGAGCAGTTCATGTGGAAGTACCCGGGCATCAAGGCCGTCATAGGCGACTGCACGGCGGAGAATACCCACGAATGCATCTGCTCTTTTCTTTGCTAGTTGAACTTGATGTACAAGAGTAGTAGCCAATGTTGTGATGTTGTTTTGCTCGGAGGAAATAAAACTTGCTGTGCATTCTTTTCTTCTTTTGCTTTGTCAGCCCTAGCTATTTTGTTCTTGAGAATATATAATTGGGCCATATATGGACGGGCTCAAAATAGGGACTTCTTGTTGCCACGGGTAACAACACACTATTATTTGAGGAAAATAGAACAAGCAAGAAACGAGTAGATGATAGAGATCGCTCAG
>NW_021263225.1:0-2253 GCF_002162155.2 Triticum dicoccoides
CCCCAACTACCTCATATCCAGTTGAAGCATTTTTCAAGCTGGTTGTAGCTTTCGTGGCTACCGGATGTAGCATTTTTCAGCACTGGTTGCAGCTCTGACGTACATCCGTTGAAGCCCCTGCTTCTTTTGATTCCAACAAAAAATGTTGTTGGTTCCAGCTCTCGATTTGCAGGTTGTAGCAAAAACAAAAGCTGGTTCCAGCTCTGGGTTTTGCCGGGACAAAAATCATTTGCTGGAAAAGCATTGCTGGTCGCTGCTTCCGCCGGTTGCCGTGGTAGCAAAAAACGATGCTAGTTGTAGCAAAATCCTGCTACGGTTGCAGCAAAACATCGTTGTCGTCGTCGCGAGGGTCCGAGCTCCGCCTGATGGATGTAGCAAAAAGCTTCGCCGGTGGTAGCAAAATTCAACTATGGTTGCAGCTTCCCCCTTGTTGTGCAGTGCCATTGAAGCTTTCTATGTCTATGGTTGAAGCTTTTTTGAATGGCCGTTGAAGCTTTTTAGGTGATGGTTGCAACACTTCTATACGCGGGGGTGGATCCGGGCATGGCGGGCAGGCAGTTATGGTGGGCGGCGAGGGAGCGCCCTGGCCGTCGGCGATGGAGCTTGTGGTGGCCCAGTCGCTGCCCGGGAGGAGGAGGAGGGGAGGGGATGCGCGCCCTTGAAGGCTGTAGGTTAGGGATGGATCTGGCCATGACAGCAGGCAGCCATGGCGGCCGGCGAGGGAGCGCCTGGCCGCCGGCGAGGGAGCGCCTGGCCGCCGGCGATGGAGTTCGTGGAGGCCCAGTCGCAGCTCGGGGGAGGGGAGGTGCGCGCACGTAGGCTGAAGGTAGGGGATGGAGGCATGTAAGGAAGGAGCGCGGGGATCGCGCGGGCGCGTTGCCAGCGTGGCGTGCGAACCGGCGGAACGGTTCGGCCGGTGCGCCGACGGAAAACGTTTCCCTTGACTAGTTCGGTCTCGTACGTAAAACTCTATATTTACTCAGGAGAAGGACCACAGTATGTGTCACGGTTGTCAGTCCGATGTCTATGGTTTTTCTCCGCAGAAGGCCAAACATTACGTCACGGTCGTTATGCAGACGACCGTTGTAGTCCAGCCACACATTCAGGTGTCCCACGTTGGCTACCCATCGAACTGCCTAGAAGTATACCGTATTTTTCGCCGTGTGTGTAGGGGTGTTTGAATTTACCCAAAATGAAGGTGCCCTGTGTGCCAGGGCAGGGGCCAAGGTGTCTTCGTCAAAATTCTAGCTTTCCCTTTCCCCCACCTCTCCTTTAGATTTCAATTGGGTCCAATCCTTTTATGTTTGGCTTTTTTCCAGCTTTGTATATTAGGTACGGTGAAAGAATATCTCATAAAGACCTGGTTTGTTCCATACCTAAATTTTTATTTTAGAAGCCGAACCAAAATATTTAAACAGAGCCACCAATAAACCCCAAAAGTAGCCCTTAATCATATACGAATATAATTATCCCAATAAAATATATGTTAGTGGAATAGCTATTTCTTTTAGCTTTTTAGATATAAAATGACTGATTTTTTGACTTCGCATGCACACTATGCAATGCATCGCTTATTGCGAGCGAGCTCGCTCACGTGTGGCGCCCCACATGGGCTGGTGCAGTAACGCTTGGTATTTTAATTGTTTAGTACTGTCACCGACTCGTCGTCTTAAAACAAGCGTCTCAACTTTGTACTAATTTTTTCCCGTAAAAAAATATTGTACTAACTTTGAAACAAAATTGTACTAAAGTTGAAACACTTATTTTGGGACGGAGGGAGCATTTCTTTGTTTCTTTCCTCTCTTTTTTTCCTCTTTTCTTCTCTTTCTTTTTTTTCCTTGGGTAAATGTTTTTAACATATAAAAGGCTGAAACATGAAATTCTTATCAAATGGGCAAAGTAGAGCGGGGTATAATATACATGTCAAAGTAAATGTGTATTTTGTGGCAAATGGTAATGTAAAGCCGGCCGTTTTATGAGATGACCCCTCTAACTAAGATATGCCCAATCTGCTACGATCATGTATTAGTACAACTAAATCTAGATCGTCAGATCGGCACAGTGGACAATTAATCCGTATTAGGGAGGGGCGACGGCAACGGCGTGCCTTCGGCTTGTAGTCATCGCTATGTGGTCTATGAATATGGATGTAATTTTAGTATTTCTGATGTTCGATGTACTGCCATGATTGATTGAAAATGAATAGATAGAAAATTTCCCAAAAAAAGAGTAAAGAATGCCGTTAAAAAGACT
>NW_021263226.1:0-1427 GCF_002162155.2 Triticum dicoccoides
TGAACTAGACTACTGACTCTAGTAAACTCTTGGGTATTAGTCACATGGCGATGTGACCTGTGAGTGTTAATCACATGGCGATGTGAACTAGATTATTGACTCTAGTGCAAGTGGGAGACTGTTGGAAATATGCCCTAGAGGCAATAATAAAAGTGTTATTATTATATTTCTCTGTTCATGATAATAGTCTTTTATTCATGCTATAACTGTATTATCCGGAAATCGTAATACACGTGTGAATACATAGACAACAATATGTCCCTAGTGAGCCTCTAGTTGACTAGCTCGTTGTGATCAACAGATAGTCATGGTTTCCTGGCTATGGACATTGGATGTCGTTGATAACGGGATCACATCATTAGGAGAATGATGTGATGGACAAGACCCAATCCTAAGCATAGCACAAAGATCGTGTAGTTCGTTTGCTAGAGCTTTGCCAATGTCAAGTATCTCTTCCTTTGACCATGAGATCGTGTAGCTCCTGGATACCGTAGGAGTGCTTTGGGTGTATCAAACGTCACAACGTAACTGGGTGACTATAAAGGTGCACTACATGTATCTCCGAAAGTATCTATTGTTTTATGCGGATCGAGACTGGGATTTGTCACTCCGTGTAAACGGAGAGGCATCTCTGGGCCCACTCGGTAGGACATCATCATATGCGCAATGTGACCAAGGAGTTGATCACGGGATGATGTGTTACGGAACGAGTAAAGTGACTTGCCGGTAACGAGATTGAACAAGGTATCGGTATACCGACGATCGAGTCTCGGGCAAGTAAAATACCGATAGACAAAGGGAATTGTATACGGGATCGATTGAGTCCTTGACATCGTGGTTCATTCGATGAGATCATCGTGGAACATGTGGGAGCCAACATGGGTATCCAGATCCCGCTGTTGGTTATTGACCGGAGAACATCTCGGTCATGTCTGCATGTCTCCCGAACCCGTAGGGTCTACACACTTAAGGTTCGATGACGCTAGGGTTATAAAGGAAGCTTGTATGTGGTTACCGAATGTTGTTCGGAGTCCCGGATGAGATCCCGGACGTCACGAGGAGTTCCGGAATGGTCCGGAGGTAAAGATTTATATATAGGAGTCCTGTTTCGGCCATCGGGACAAGTTTCGGGGTCATCGGTATTGTACCGGGACCACCGGAAGGGTCCCGGGGGCCCACCGGGTGGGGCCACCTGCCCTGGGGGGCCACATGGGCTGTAGGGGGTGCGCCTTGGCCTACATGGGCCAAGGGCACCAGCCCCAAGAGGCCCATGCGCCTAGGGAACCCTAGAGGGAAGAGTCCTCAAGGGGGAAGGCACCTCCGAGGTACCTTGGGGAGGATGGACTCCTCCCCCCCCTCTTGGCCGCCGCACCAGATGCCATCTGGAGGCTAGCCGCCGCCCCTTGGGGTGGGAAACCCTAAAGGGG
>NW_021263227.1:0-1592 GCF_002162155.2 Triticum dicoccoides
CACATATAGATCATTCATCATTCATCACAACTTTGGCCATATCATATCACAAACCACTTGCTGCAAAAACAAGTTAGACGTCCTCTAATTGTTGTTGCAAGTTTTACGTGGCTGAATTAGGGTTCTAGCAAGAACGTTTTCTTACCTACGTTAAAGCCACAACGTGATTTGTCAACTTCTATTTACCCTTCATAAGGACCCTGTTCATCGATTCCGCTCCAACTAAAGTAGGAGAGACAGACACCCGCCAGCCACCTTATGCAACTAGTGCATGTTAGTCGGTGGAACCGGTCTCACGTAAGCGTACGTGTAAGGTTGGTCCGGGCCGCTTCATCCCACAATACCGCTGAAGCAAGAAAGGACTAGTAACGGCAAGAGAGTTGACAAATCTACGCCCACAACAAATTGTGTTCTACTCGCGCAAGAACTACGCATAGACCTAGCTCATGTTGCCACTGTTGGGGAACGTTGCAGAAAACAAAAAATTTCCTACTCGTTTCACCAAGATCATCTAGGAGTTCATCTAGCAACGAGTGATTAGATGCATCTACATACCTTTGTAGATTGCGAGCGGAAGCGTTCAAAAGAACGGTGATGATGTAGTCGTACTCGACGTGATCCAAATCACCGATGACCAGCGCCGAACGGACGGCACCTCCGCGTTCAACACACGTACGGAACAGCCACGTCTCCTCCTTCTTGATCCAGCAAGGGAGGGAGGAGAGGTTGAGGGAGATGGCACCAGCAGCAGCACGACGGCGTGGTGTTGATGGAGCTGCAGTACTCCGGCAGAGCTTCGCTAAGCACTATGGAGGTGGAGGAGGTGTTGGAGAGGGAGAAGGAGGCAACCAAAGGCCAAGGCGTTCAGGTATGAAGTCCCTCCTCTCCCCCACTATATATAGGAGGGCCAAGGGGGGGTGGCCGGCCCTAGGAGATCCAATATCCTAGGGGGTGCGGCGGCCAAGGGGGGTTTCCCTCCCCCCCCAAGGCACCTAGGAGGTGCCTTCCCCTCCTAGGACTCTTCCCCCTTCAAACCCTAGGCGCATGGGCCTATGTGGGGCTGGTGCCCTTGGCCCATTAGGCCAAGGCGCACCCCCTACAGCCCATGTGGTCCCCCCGGGACAGGTGGACCCACCCGGTGGACCCCCGGGACCCTTCCGGTGGTCCCGGTACAATACCGATAACCCTGAAACTTGTCCCGATGCCCGAAACAGGACTTCCCATATATAAATCTTTACCTCCGGACCATTCCGGAACTCCTCGTGACGTCCGGGATCTCATCCGGGACTCCGAACAACATTCGGGTTACTGCATATACATATCCCTACAACCCTAGCGTAACTGAACCTTAAGTGTGTAGACCCTACGGGTTCGGGAGACAAGCAGACATGACCGAGACGACTCTCCGGTCAATAACCAACAGCGGGATCTGGATACCCATGTTGGCTCCCACATGCTCCACGATGATCTCATCGGATGAACCACGATGTCGAGGATTCAATCAACCCCGTACGCTATTCCCTTTGTCTATCGATATGTTACTTGCCCGAGATTCGATCGTCGGTATCCCAATACCTCGTTCAATCTCGTTA
>NW_021263228.1:0-1347 GCF_002162155.2 Triticum dicoccoides
AATTAAATCCAAAGTCCCAAAAATAATTCCTTAAAAATGTTCAATATTTTGGTTGGGACCAGAACCCTTACCAAAAATTATCAAACATTTAAGAAGAGCATTTTGGAGCAATGAATGAGATTTCTAGGGTTTTTGCCCCTCTTTTATTTAAGTTTTTGAGGCTTCCAAAATTCCTCAGTTCAGGTTTCAAAAATTTAAACATGATGCACACATGGAGCTAGCCTAGAGCACTACCAGCAGCTAGGGATGTGACAACTCACCCCCACTAAACAAGAATCTCGTCTCGAGATTCAAGCGTAGGGTAAGGTGAAGGGTAAACGCAACTAGTATAATCTTCACGATCCAGGGTGCACTTCAGTTGAACGTTGATTCATTCACCATCATTGTCTTGATGTCTTGCTCTGAGAAATCCTGCCAACATGACATGGAGGGAAGAAGGAGACTCTACAAGGGTCGATCTTCTCGAAGATCGAACAACTCACGGAATGAGACATAGGACCATCTCTCGGGTTGAGACATGAGATACCCATCAAGAGGGGTGGAAAGAAACGGATGACGAAGGTTCACTAGGTAGACAACGATTCCACACCTAAGAAGGTGGTAAATGATTGTTCACGTAGCGAGGAGTTGAGTTGCCATGATACCACAACGAGACACCTTCGGAACCGTGACTCGTAGATATCTCCCCTTAAGTGGCAAAAAGAATTACCTTCGATTCAGAGATCATTGAGACTCTTTAAACCAACCTAAGGCAATTCTCGAGCAATCGTTTGGAGGGGTTCGGTGGAATGGCATACTCGGACTTGGATGATGTGGATTACCTTGTTGAAGACAACATAATGGATGAATTTGCTTACCACAGGAAATGGAAGAGACCCATGGTAGAATGGCACATTGGCGGTGCAAGCTGGGAACAAAATGCAAATGCTGGGAATGATTCTGGTAACTGGGGAAGAACCCAACAAAAGAGAGTGAGTTCACTGTTTGAAAAGATCATAGCATTGCCGAGGAAACGGAGAGGATCCCCAGTTAGTGCCGAAGATAACACCTAGCGCTTGTGCGTGCTCTCAAGAACTTGAGCATTTCCACAATCATCAAGGTTTTACCAACATCCGTGTCAAGAATCCTGGCAACACAACATACCACCATGATGAATAACGATGGACGATGCAGATGCATAGGAAGATAACATCAACTCAGATTTCACCCTAGCGAGGCCAAGGAAACAAAATCTGGATGATCGACCGAGAGACATTTAGCACTCCGCTTCTAATGTTCTCCTTGACGTGCTAGTGTAACCCATTCTTAGATATGGTTTGCTAACTAGAACATCAAGTAAAGGTCGGA
>NW_021263229.1:0-1163 GCF_002162155.2 Triticum dicoccoides
CTTGTCTATGAACTGTATAGGCAACCAAGTAGTCCTTTACCGCGGACGCGGCTATTCGAATAGATCATGATAACCCTGCAGGGGTGTACTTCTTCATACACGCTCTCACCACTTACCGTCGTTTACACGACATGTACTCGGCAACCTTCAAGCGGAAGCCCAACGTGGGTGTCGGCCACGACCTACCTAATCACCTAAGCCTCTAGTCCAGGTTTATCGCCTATTCGGGTTCCATCCATGAGGAGATCCGGCCGAGGTTTTGCTCACAGCCCCAAACGATGTGAACAGGGTTCCCGAGATACCTAACGGGTATTCGGTACACCGTGCCACGTACCTACCGCATCACAGCCCACCCCTACGGTCAGCGCTGTCCACGGCCTCCAGTAGGCTACAAACACCAGAAACTACTTGCAACTCCTGGACAGAGAACTAGGGTGAATAAGAAGTCGAGAGGGTCCATGGTTTTCGGGCCCAATGCATGGTAGTAGTTGAATCTTAAATCACACATACAGATCTCAGTGCTTAAGGTCGGCTTCAATGAAACAACCCACCATGTACTCCTACATGGCCTCTCATCGATACCTTTACCAAATCGTGTTTACCACACCACTCTCATTACCGACATAATCATTTCACTCTAGTCCATCACCTAGATGAACCAGACCTGACACGACTCTAAGCATAGCAGGCATAGCAAGGTAGGAATAACACATACATATGGCTCAATCAACTCCTACACATGCTAGTGGGTTTCATCTAGTTACTGTGGCAATGACAGGTCATGCAGAGGAAATGGGTTCAACTACCGTAGCACACAGCAGTTTGAAACGCGTTGTCTTAATGCAGTAAAAGAGAGCAGGAGCGAGAACATGGGATTGTATCGATATGATCAAATGGTTGGTTGCTTGCCTGATGGTTCGATGCACTGATACGGTTCTTCGTTAGGGTAATCACGGTACTCCTCGGAGGCAGAACCTGCCGCAAAGAACACCGATACACAACCATCACCAAACAATGTGCGACAATATGATGCATGCATGAAACATGGCAATATGAGTGTGTTGGGCTAATGCAACTAAGACTAGAGGGGTTTGAACCAATTTGAATCAAAGATTCAAATTTCAAACTCATACATGCCCCTTTAAAGTGTTTTTCCTTGTTCT
>NW_021263230.1:0-962 GCF_002162155.2 Triticum dicoccoides
TCCACCAACCCTTCTTGATACTATGCATGTATGTAGGATCTGATGTAAGTCTTGCTGAGTACCTTTGTACTCATGTTGCTATAATCTACATTTTTACAGAAGACGCTGCAACCCCTTCTGATGGGTTCTATGTAGACGTTGACATCAACGAGTAGGCTAAAGACCCAGGTGGTGACCCTGAGCTTGTGAAGGACCACGTAGTATAGCTAGGCTTTCCAAGCCTCTTTTGTTTTACTAGTTGTCTGTACTCAGACAAGTTACTTCCGCTGCTGGTTTGTATGACTGTATGACTTGTATGTGGGGTCGTGAGACCCGTACCTTTGTGTATGTTATGTATGGCTCACTGAGCCTTAAATAAAGTACTTGTGTCGTAGAGTCATGTTGTGATGCTTCGTTGTATTTGCACATATCGAGCATACTGTGTGTATGATTGAAATGCTTGGTATGTGTGGGATCTGACTATCTAGTTGTTTATCTTTAGTAGCCTCTCTTACCGGGAAATGTCTCCTAGTGTTATCGCGGAGCCATGGTAGCTTGCTACTGCTCTGGAACACTTAGGCTGGCCGGCATGTGTCCTTCTTCGTTCCTGTGTCTGTCCCTTCGGGGAAATGTCACGCTTTGAGTACCGGAGTCCTGTTAGCCCGCTACAGCCCGGTTTACCGGAGTCCTGCTAGCCCAGTGCTACAGCCCGGACCCACTTGCTGATGACCGACACGTTCGAAGCTGGGTCATGGATGCCTGTCCCTGTAAGTCTGTGCCACTTTGGGTTTACGACTAGTCATGTCAGCCCGGGCTCTTTATCATATGGATGCTAGCGACACTATCATATACGTGAGCCAAAAGGCGCAAACGGTCCCGGGAAAAGGTAAGACGACACCCGTGGGGATACCGTGCGTGAGGCCGCAAAGTGATATGAGGTGTTACCAGCTAGATCGATGTGACATCGAGTCGGGGTCCTGACA
>NW_021263231.1:0-1326 GCF_002162155.2 Triticum dicoccoides
TCGATAGACGTGATACCGATGATGTGATCGTTGACACTGATGAAGACTCAATGTTATCTTCAGAAGTGCCAGGCAAGCAAAACCCCCTTGTTCATTCCGATAAAATCCCACTCTCTCGCTCCTGCTCTCTTTTAATGCATTAGGACAACACCGATTCAACTGTTACATGCTGCGGTAGTTGAACCCCTTTATCCTCTGCATGACCTGTCATTGCCACAGTAAATAGATGAAACCCACTAGCATGAGTAGGAGTTGTTTGAGCCCTGTTGTGCCTACTCATTCATGTTTGTTTGTCATGCCTGCTACTGCTTAGAGTTGAGTCAGGTCTGATTCATCGGGGATGAATCAGAGGCGTGTGAACATGTCCTACTGTGTGTGAGCTAAGTGTGTGAACACGATTTGGTAAAGGTAGCGGTGAGAGGCCATGTAGGAGTACATGGTGGGTTGTCTCATTGAAGCCGTCCTTAGGAACTGAGTTCTGTGTTTGTGATCCATGATTCAGCTACTACCATACATTGGGCCTTGAAATATGACCCCGCTCGACTTCTTATTCACCCTCGTCCTCTGTCCAGGAGTTGCAAGTAGTTTCTGGTGTTTGTAGCTTACTGGAGGCCGTGGACAGCGCTGACCGTAGGGGTGGGCTGTGATGCGGTAGGTACGTGGCACGGTGTACCGGGTGCCCGTTTGGTATCTCGGGAACCCTGTTCACATCGTTTGGGGCTGTGAGCGAAACTCCGGCCGGATCTCCTCATGGATGGAACCCGAATAGGCGATAAACCTGGACTAGAGACTTGAGTGTTTAGGTAGGTCATGGTCTACACCCACGTCGGCTTTCGCTTGAAGTCTGCCGAGCACATGTCGTGTGCAGACGCTAAGTGGTGGAAACATGTATGAAGAAGTACACCCCTGCAGGGTTAACATCATCTATTCGAATAGCCGTGTCCGCGGAAAAGGACTTCTGGATTGCTTATATCAGTTCATAGACAAGTGGAAGTGGATACTTTAAAATGCGCAAGATAAGCGTGAGTGCTATGGATGGCGTTCTCGTAGGGAGACGGGAGCGGATCCATAGTGGTGTATTGATATGGTGAATATGTGGACTCGTGTGCGCCACCTCAAAAGAGTCGCTTGCAGTCGTAGTTTAGGATAGCCACCGAGTCAAAGCTGGCTTGCTGCAGTTAAACCCCACCATCCCCTTGTTGAAAATGATGCATATGTAGTTAGTTCTGATGTAAGTCTTGCTGGGTACATTTGTACTCACGTTTGCCTATTTTATGTTTTTGCAGAGAGACTTCAGTCTCACTAGTAATTCCGCGTGGACTTCGA
>NW_021263232.1:0-739 GCF_002162155.2 Triticum dicoccoides
GGGGGGGTTAGTTAACGGTGATTAGCACTAAGCTAATCACCTGACGGGCCGGCCCCACATGGCAGGGCTCAGGCGACGGGGCTCGCCGCCGGCGACCTCTGGACGCGGCGGAGTCCGCGCCACAGGCCACGGGGACGGCGTCTGAGAGCACCGGGGCGTAGCCCGGGCTCTCGCGCATCTGGTGGGACAGGTGGGAGGAGCGGGGAAGGCCGGAGCTCGCCGGAGCAAGGCTCGCGGTGGCGGCCGGAGCTCGGCAACTTGCGGCCGCGGCGTTGTGGTGCACGGCAGTGGAAGCGGAGGGCTCCTACGGCCTCCTGGCGTCACCAGGAACACGGTGACGCGCGCGGAAGTGACCGGCTTGGGCTCGTGCCACCGTGGCGCCATGGCCGGCGGCGAGGAGCTTACGGGCGCGGTGGCGAGCTAGCTAGACGGGGCAAACGGACACGGGGAGGAGGGGGTTCGGTGCGGGGGCTCACCGCGGAACCAGCGAGCGCGAGGGCGAGGTCGGGGATGCCCGGTAGCTCCCGAATCGCCGGCGAGGATCCATGGCGACCGGAGGTGAATTTGGCGACGGCGACGGCTCCACGGGGTGCTCCGTCTTGCGTGGCTCGACGAGGAGGTAGAGGGGGTCGCGGCGGATCTGGGGAGCGTGTCGGGAAGGCGTGGGAGAGGCGGTGGCTACGGTGATGCCCATCGGCGGCGGCGGTGGTTCTCGGGTGAGAGAGAGAGCAGGGGGAGA
>NW_021263233.1:0-1396 GCF_002162155.2 Triticum dicoccoides
AATGTATAACAAATTCTTTGGGCCATAAATAATGTTGCCATGTTTCTAAAGTCCGAACAAGAGCATATAATTCTTTATCATAAGTAGAATAATTCAGACTAGGCCCACTCAATTTTTCAGAAAAGTATGCAACAGGTTTGCCATCTTGTAATAACACACCGCCTAATCCAATTCCACTAGCATCACATTCAAGCTCAAAAGTCTTATTAAAATCAGGAAGTTGGAGTAAAGGAGCATGTGTCAACTTATCTTTCAATACCGAGAAGGCTTCTTCCTGTGCGGTACCCCAAAGAAAAGGCACATCTTTCTTTGTAAGCTCATTGAGAGGTGCAGCAATGGTGCTGAAATCTCTCACAAAACGCCTATAGAATCCAGCGAGGCCAAGAAAACTCCTCACTTGTGTGACCGTTTTGGGTTGCGGCCAACTCTCAATAGCTTCAATCTTGGTTTATGAACTTCAATTCCCTGTGGAGTAACAACATAGCCAAGAAAAGATACTCGGTCGGTGCAAAAGGTGCACTTCCCAAGGTTACCAAACAAACGTGCATCACGTAGAGCAATAAAAATAGCACGTAAATGTTCCAAATGTTCTTCCAAAGATCTGCTATAAATCAATATGTCATCAAAGTAAACTACCACAAATCGTCCAATGAAAGCACGTAAAACTTCATTCATTAATCTCATGAAAGTACTAGGTGCATTAGTTAACCCAAAAGGCATGACTAACCACTCATATAATCCAAACTTAGTTTTAAATGCTGTTTTTCATTCATCTCCCAATTTCATACGAATTTGAAGGTAGCCACTACGCAAATCAACTTTGGAGAATATTGTAGAGCCACTCAATTCATCAAGCATATCATCTAGCCTAGGAATAGGATGACGATAACGAATAGTAATATTATTAATGCCTCTACAATCAACACACATACGTGATGTACCATCCTTTTTCGGCACTAGAATAATAGGAACAACACAAGGACTAAGGGATTCGCGTATATAACCTTTGTCGAGAACCTCTTGTACTTGACGCATAATCTCCTTCGTCTCCTCTGGATTGGTACGGTATGGTGCACGGTTTGGCAGTGAAGCACCGGGAATTAAGTCAATCTGATGCTCAATCCCTCGAATAGGCGGTAATCCCGGTGGCACGTCTTGTGGAAAGACGTCAGCGAACTCCTGCAAAATGTTAGTGACAGCAGGAGGCAAAGAGGAAGGCACATCCTCGAATGAAAATAATGCCTCTTTGCACACAAAAGCATAGCAAACAGATTTGCTGAAATCTAGCTCATCAATATCAGATTTGGTGGCAAATAAACATGCACTTTTCAATTTAATTTCAGAAGCAACACTAGATGGTTTATTATTAGGCTTCATTTGTTGCTCAAATTCTTTT
>NW_021263234.1:0-1614 GCF_002162155.2 Triticum dicoccoides
TTCTTCATAGTTCGTAGGTTCATCATGATCTAGTAGCATGACCTCCAGAACAGGATTACCGTACCACTCTGGTGCGGATCTTACTCTGGTTGATCTACGAGGTTCAGTAGTATCTTGATCTGAAGTTTCATGATCATTATCATTGGCTTCCTCACTAACTGGTGTAGGTGTCACTGAAACAGTTTTCTGTGATGAACTACTTTCCAGTAAAGGAGCAGGTACAGTTACCTCGTCAAGTTCTACTTTCCTCCCACTCACTTCTTTCGAGAGAAACTCCTTCTCTAGAAATGATCCATTCTTAGCAACGAATGTCTTGCCTTCGGATCTGTGATAGAAGGTGTACCCAACAGTTTCCTTTGGGTATCCTATGAAGACACATTTCTCCGATTTGGGTTCGAGCTTATCAGGTTGAAGCTTTTTCACATAAGCATCGCAGCCACAAACTTTAAGAAACGACAACTTTGGTTTCTTGCCAAACCACAGTTCATAAGGCGTCGTCTCAACGGATTTTGATGGTGCCCTATTTAACGTGAATGCGGTCGTCTCTAAAGCATATCCCCAAAATGATAGCGGTAAATCAGTAAGAGACATCATAGATCACACCATATCTAGTAAAGTACGATTACGACGTTCGGACACACCATTACGCTGTGGTGTTCCGGGTGGCGTGAGTTGTGAAACTATTCCACAGTTTTTCAAATGTACACCAAACTCGTAACTCAAATATTCTCCTCCACGATCAGATCGTAGAAACTTTATTTTCTTGTTACGATGATTTTCAACTTCACTCTGAAATTCTTTGAACTTTTCAAATGTTTCAGACTTATGTTTTATTAAGTAGATATACCCATATCTGCTTAAATCATCTGTGAAGGTGAGAAAATAACGATATCCGCCACGAGCCTCAATATTCATCAGGCCACATACATCGGTATGTATGATTTCCAACAAATCTGTTGCTCTCTCCATAGTACCGGAGAACGGTGTTTTAGTCATCTTGCCCATGAGGCACGGTTCGCAAGTACCAAGTGATTCATAATCAAGTGGTTCCAAAAGTCCATCAGCATGGAGTTTCTTCATGCGCTTTATACCGATATGACCTAAACGACAGTGCCACAAATAAGTTGCAGTTTCATTATCAACTCTGCATCTTTTGGCTTCAACATTATGAATATGTGTATTACTACTATCGAGATTCAATAAGAATAGACCACTCTTCAAGGGTGCATGACCATAAAAGATATTACTCATATAAATAGAACAACCATTATTCTCTGATTTAAATGAATAACCGTCTCGCATTAAACAAGATCCAGATATAATGTTCATGCTCAACGCTGGCACCAAATAACAATTACTTAGGTCTAATATTAATCCCGAAGGTAGATGTAGAGGTAGCGTGCCGACTGCGATCACATCGACTTTGGAACCGTTTCCCACGCGCATCGTCACCTCGTCCTTTGCCAGTGCCCGCTTATTCCGTAGTCCCTGTTTCGAGTTGCAAATATTAGCAACAGAACCAGTATCAAATACCCAGGTGCTACTGCGAGCTCTAGTAAGGTACACATCAATAACATGTATATCACATATACCTTTGTTCACCTTGCCATCCTT
>NW_021263235.1:0-1409 GCF_002162155.2 Triticum dicoccoides
AGGTGGGGTGATGCCTCCTACATCACGCCAACCCATCACGTCTGGCAGAGCAGATCTCACAGGATAGAGATCGCGCATATCTGAATATCCAGCTTGCACCGCCGGTGCAAACCGAGTCAAAGTAGCCCAGTGGTCAGCACGGGTATTGAAGAGCTCTAACCTCAAGGCCCGATTTTCACGGTCCTTATCCTCGAGCATCTCAGCAGTGGTGCGAGTCCGTGAATCCTCCTGGGTGGGGTCAGCATAGATAGCCTGGAGATACCCTTGTGCTCCCGGAAGTGATCCTGGCATATACCGGAAATCAGAGTCCCGAAATAGCCCAGATCTGACTCGCATAATGGTCATCATAGAGTAGGCGGCGTCCTGCACAGCCATCTCAATAGTAACCCCGAGTCCATAGGAGCAGTGAAGGGGCTCGGTGTATCCAGGATAAGATGGAAATATCCTGACAGTGCAGAGATACTGGCTTTGATTGAAGTCCCGAAATTGCTCCTCGACCGTGTACTCAGGATACCAACGGTATCCAGCCTCAGTCATTACCCTGACCAACTTGGCGGTATGGCCGGGTACATCTAGGCATCGAGTCAGGCGAACCACTTGATTGAGGTCGCGAGTGGCCATCTGAAAGCACAACCATAATGCAAAGGCATTAGAATTTCTAGCAAAATTTCGGCAGCATAACAGCTGTAAATGCTCAAGAAGGATTTGAGACATTTGACAAAGGATTTCGTACACACTCAACATCATCGTATCAAGTTCTGAATCCATTCTAACAACATAATGTGGTAGTAGAACTGAACTAGGCTTGTATCCATCAAACTTATAAGGTACTACTGATTAGTAACACGTGATCCTGATAGAGAGTATAGATCCTAATTCCTTAACCCCCGGTGGAAGAATGGACTGACTCAAATCAGAATGTCATAAGATAAAGAAGTAAAAAGAGCCTTACGTTCCAACCCACAAACAATTCCCCTACATATAACTAAAGAATTTCTAGACTCAACATCGACCAGTTTGGCTTGGAGAACCTACAGGCAGTCCGGCTCTGATGCCAATGCTGTCAGGACCCCGACTCGATGTCACATCGATCTAGCCGGTAACACCTCATATCACTTTGCGGCCTCACGCACGGTATCCCCACGGGTGTCGCCTTACCTTTGCCCGGGACCGTTTGCGCCTTTTGGCTCACGTATATGATAGTGTCGCTAGCATCCATATGATAAAGAGCCCGGGCTGACATGACTAGTCGTAAACCCAAAGTGGCACAGACTTACAGGGACAGGCATCCATGACCCAGCTTCGAACGTGTCGGTCATCAGCAAGTGGGTCCGGGCTGTAGCACTGGGCTAGCAGGACTCCGGTAAACCGGGCTGTAGCGGGCTAACAGGACTCCGGTACTCAAAGCG
>NW_021263236.1:0-934 GCF_002162155.2 Triticum dicoccoides
CCACCCCTCTCCCTCTTTCCCCCTTGGGAATCCTAGTTGGAATAGGATTGGGGGGGAGTCCTACTCCCGGTAGGAGTAGGACTCCTCCTGCGCCACCTCCTCCTGGCCGGCGCCTCCTCCCCCCTTGGCTCCTTTATATACGGAGGCAGGGGCACCTCTAAACACACAAGTTGACACAAGTTGATCCACGTGATCGATTCCTTAGCCGTGTGCGGTGCCCCCTGCCACCATATTCCTCGATAATACTGTAGCGGAGTTTAGGCGAAGCCCTGCTGCTGTAGTTCATCAAGATCGTCACCACGCCGTCATGCTGACGAAACTCTTCCCCGACACTTTGCTGGATCGGAGTCCGGGGATCGTCATCGAGCTGAACGTGTGCTCGAACTCGGAGGTGCCGTAGATTCGGTGCTTGATCGGTTGGATCGTGAAGACGTACGACTACATCCTCTACGTCGTGTCATCGCTTCCGCAGTCGGTCTGTGTTGGGTACGTAGACAACACTCTCCTCTCGTTGCTATGCATCACATGATCCTGTGTGCGCGTAGGAAAATTTTTGAAATTACTACGAAACCCAACAGTGGTATCAGAGCCAGGTTATTGATGTTGATGTTATATGCACGAGTAGAACACAAGTGAGTTGTGGACGATACAAGTCATACTGCCTACCAGCATGTCATATTTTGGTTCGGCGGTATTGTTGGACGAGACGACCCAGACCAACCTTACGCGTACGCTTACGCGAGACCGGTTCCCTCGACGTGCTTTGCACAGAGATGGCTTGCGGGCGACTGTCTCTCCAACTTTAGTTGAACCAAGTATGGCTACGCCCGGTCCTTGCGAAGGTTAAAACGGAGTCTATTTGACAAACTATCGTTGTGGTTTTGATGCGTAGGTGAGATTGGTTCTTACTTAAGCCCGTAGCAGCCACGTAAAA
>NW_021263237.1:0-1350 GCF_002162155.2 Triticum dicoccoides
TGGGCTATTCCTATAAGTGTCACAAACAGCCCTAGAGTTTGTACTAGAATAACACCTTAAGACACAAATCAATTAAAACCCTAATGTCACCTAGATACTCCAATGTCACCTCAAGTATCCGTGGGTATGATTATACGATATGCATCACACAATCTCAGATTCATCTATTCAACCAACACAAAAGACCTCAAAGAGTGCCCCAAAGTTTCTACCGGAGAATCACGACGAAAACGTGTGCCAACCCCTATGCATAGGTTCATGGGCGGAACCCGCAAGTTGATCACCAAAACAAACATCAAGTGAATCACGTGATATCCCATTGTCACCACAGATATCCACGGCAAGACATACATCAAGTGTACTCAAATCTTTAAAGACTCAATCCGTTAAGATTACTTCAAAGGGGAAACTCAATTCATTACAAGAGAGTAGAGGGGGAGGAGAAACATAAGATCCAACTATAATAGCAAAGCTCGCGATACATCAAGATCGTGCCAAATCAAGAACACGAGAGAGAGAGAGAGAGAGAGAGAGAGATCAAACACATAGCTACTGGTACATACCCTCAACCCCGAGGGAGAACTACTCCCTCCTCGTCATGGAGAGCATCGGGATGATGAAGATGGCCACCGGAGAAGGATTGCCCCCTCCGGCAAGGTGCCAGAATGGGTCTAGATTGGTTTTCAGTGGCTACAGAGGTTTCTGGCGGCGGAACTCCCGATCTAATCTCTATTCTGGAAGTTTTAGGGTATATGGATTTATATAGGTAGAAGAAGCACGTCAAGGGAGCCACGGGGGCCCCAGGAGGCAGGGGGCGCGCCCCAGGGGGGTGGGCGCGCCCCCTACCCTCGTGAGATCCTCCTTCCTTCCATGACGTGGGGTCCAAGTCCATCGGGTGGCTTTTGTTCCAAAAATAACTTCTCTAGTTGATTTTGTTCCATTTTGACTCCGTCTGATATTCCTTTTCTTCAAAACACTGAAATAGGCATAAAACAGCAAATCTGGGCTGGGCCTCCGGTTAATAGGTTAGTCCCAAAAATAATATAAAAGTGGATAATAAAGCCCAATATTGCCCAAAACAGCAGATAATATAGCATGGAGCAATCAAAAATTATAGATACGTTGGAGACGTATCAAGCATCCCCAAGCTTAATTCCTGCTCGTCCTCGAGTAGGTAAATGATAAAAACAGAATTTTTGATGCGGAGTGCTACTTGGCATAATTTCAATGTGATTCTTCTTAATTGTGGTATGAATATTCGGATCCGAAAGATTCAAGACAAAAGTTCATATTGACATAAAAACGGTAATACTTCAAGCATACTAACAAAGCAATCATGTCTTCTCAAAA